>NW_007728573.1:254450-260250 GCF_000696425.1 Galeopterus variegatus
GTAACTCACCCAAGGTCACAGGGCTAGAAGTGGTAGAGGCAAGGTTTGACTCAGTCTGCTCGAATCACCAAATCCTGTATACTTGGCGCTATGTCACACTAATTCAATTAAGGTGAAGGAAAAAAAAAAGTTTATGGTTTGACCAGGGTAGTTAGCTTTGGGACAAAAGTTAAGGGTTGTAGAGACAGGAAAACAGGCTATCCAGAGGTGAGGCTCTGTGAAGGTGTGTACGAAAGTCTGAGCAAGAGCACACCAAGTATGAAACCCATAAATATTAAGTGGAATGATTCTTGTCTAATTTCCTTAAATCACAGGAAAAAGGAAAAGTTGATCACCCAGCAGAAACAGGTCAGGAACAAGAAGAGATTTCAGGAGAAAGAGTGACACAGATAAGGGCTAGAGAGATGGTGATTCACATCCCCATCCAAAAAAAGATGTGACCTTAATTGTGAAAGAGGAGAAGTGGTTTAAAATTGGAATATCATAGCCAAACTTAGGTCATCACAGAATTTCCAGTAATTCCTGTACCTCTCCCCTCTCCCGCCCACGCACCCACCTCTTCCAAGGAGAAAGAAATTTGAAAGAGAAGTCTGGAAAGAGTGTTTCAATTATGAGAGCTCAGAAAAAATCTGTGTCTTGAACTATGCCCTGAAATCTTTCATCCACCTCCATCATTGTCCCTTTGTTCAAGATTGTTTCTACTGATCTACCTGTATAAGTAAAAAATTCCTCAAGATTTTCTCCTGGTGATTGATGTGACTGCTGCTCATCAAATAATTCTGATACATGGTAGCATAAGCCTTCTGTGCATATAGTTGGATCACACTTTCACTCTCTCTTGTGGTCAAGAGGGACATGATTAGTCCTGGCCAGTGAGTTGTAAAGATATGTAATATGTGTCTCTTCCATGCTGGAAAATTGAATGGATGAACTTGAGATCCACTAGAGGTCTTTTTCCCTCTCATGCAGAGACCATCAGTGTTCAAGATGCTGGATACACCATTAACCTGGCTCCCTCAGTGACTGCAATTATTAGTTTCCCTGCCAACTGGTGATGAAAGGAAAAAATAAATCTTTATTATTTTAAACCACTGAGAGCTGGAGGTTGTTTTTTACTGGAGCAAAACATAGCTTGTTTTGATTAAAGAACCTCTTCTCTTTGATGGTCTAGGTTAAAATTTCTTAAAGTATGTTCTTTGCAACACTAGTCCTGAGAGGTTATCTGTTAACAGAATTCTATCTCCAATAAACTCTGGGCAATACTGTCTATCGTATTCTAGTCCTAGAAAATCCCTGCAAACACTCTGGAGCAAACTGGATTATAGTATTCTAGACTCTACCTTTGGCAAACCCATCTATTGTTTCGGTTTCAAACACAACATATATGTAGCTTATTTCTAGACACATAACTCCTACCTCCTAGATATCCCCACGTAGAATGTTATTCTAGCATTCAAATTCAATATGGCAGATTCCAAATTCATAATTTTCCCATAATTCAATCTGCTTCCTCTGTTTATTTAACGTACTTCTGAGACACTGAGCCATCTTTGATTTGCTGCATGTATATGCAGCTAAAAGCTCTCTCAGGTCATTAAATTAATCTAGTCCACCACTATGTACACCTATACAAAGCTCAAAAATTGGCCCATAGTAGATACTAATAATATTAGTTTAATGACTGGCCCCCGGGAAGCACCCTATAACCTTGAAGATGTTCATCCTGTCTTTTTAAATATGACACTCATGGAAAACACATCAGCTCCCCACTTTATATCTTGCAAACTTGGCATGCTAACTCACCTATCTTCTTAGTTTAATGACTGGCCCCTGGGAAGCACCCTATAACCTTGAAGATGTTCATCCTGTCTTTTTAAATATGACACTCACGGAAAACACATCAGCTCCCCACTTTATATCTTGCAAACTTGGCATGCTAACTCACCTATCTTAGTCTGTTTTCTGTTGCTTATACTAAAATACCTGAAATTAGGTAATTTATAAAGAAAAACACTTACTTATTATAGTTCTTGAAGCTGAGAAGTTCAAGGTCTAGGAGCTGTATCCGATGAGAACCTTCTTGCTGGTGGAAACTCTGCAGAGTCCTGAGACAGTGCAGGGCATCATATGGTGAGGGTACATGCTAGCATGGGCAGATGTCATTTTCTCCTCTTATAAAGCCACTAGTGCCACTCCTATGGTAACCCATTAATCCATTAATCCATAAATGGATTAATCCATTCATGAAAGCAGAGCCCTCATGTGCCAATCACTCTCAAAGGCTCCATCTCTCAATATTGCCACATTGAAGATTAAGTTTCAACATGAATTTTAAAGGAGGAATTCAAAACATCGCATCACCATTTTGAATTTCTATAAAATAGAGCTAAGAATATTACCACACAATGTTGAAGTGAATATTAAATAAACTATACTTTACAACATCACCAATCATGTAAAAGATGCTCAAAAATTCGAGCTCCCTTGCCTTTCCTCATGAAAAAGTAACTAACATTGCCATCAATTAAGTACTGTTGGCAAAAATTGAGTTATTAATTTCCTGAGAAGAAAGCTGAAGCTGCATGAAGGTTATCTTTAGCCTGTCTACATCTTGTCTAATTGTTCTGGCTAATTCTTCCAGTACTATGTTGAATAAAAGTACTGAAAGTGAGCATCTTCATGCTGTTTCTGATCTAAGAGTAATAGATTTCAGCTTTTCCTCATTCAGTATAATGTTAGCTTTGAGAAAGAGAAAGTAACAAAAAGCATCTGAATTGGAAAGGAGGAACTCAAACTATCCCTATTTGCAGAAATGATGTTATATATAAAAAATACTAAAGACTCCACCAAAAACTGTTAGAACTAATAAACAAATTCAGTAATGTTGCAGGATATAAAATCAGCATGCAAAAATCAGTAGCATTTCTATATGCAAATAATGAACTATCTGAAAAAGAAATCAAGAAAACAATTCTTTTTACTATAGCTATAAAAAATTAAGATACCTAGGAATAAACTTAAGCAAGGAGTTTAAAGATTTCTGCACTGAAAATTATAAAACTTTTAAGAAAGAAATTGAAGAGGTCACAAATAAATGGAAAGGTACCCCATGTTCACAGATTAGAAGAATATTGTTAAAATGGCCATACTACCCAAAGTGATCTACAGATGTAATGCAATTCCTATCAAAATGCTAAAGACATTCTTCACAGAAGTAAAAAAAAAAAATCCTAAAACTTATATGAAACCAAAAAAGACCCCAAATAGCCAAAGTAATCCTGAGCAAAAAGAACAAAACTGGAGGCATCACACTCCTTGACTTCAAAATATGATACAAAGCTATAGTAATCAAAACATCATAGCACTGGAATAAAAAAAAAAAGACACATAGATCAATGAAACAGAATACAGAGCTCAGAAATAAATTGACACGCCTACAGCCAGCTAATCTTTGAAAAGGTAATAGTGCTGTGCAGAAGCTTTTTAGTTTGATATAATCCCATTTGTTTATTTTTCCTTTGGTTGCCTGTGCTTTTTGGTTTATTTTTCCTTTGGTTGCATCTTTGAAAAGGTAATAGTGCTGTGCAGAAGCTTTTTAGTTTGATATAATCCCATTTGTTTATTTTTCCTTTGGTTGCCTGTGCTTTTTGGGTCATATTCAAAAAGTCTGTGCCCAATCCTATTTCCTGCAGTGTTTCTCTTATGTTTTCTGTAAGGAGTCTTATTGTTTCAGGACACATATTTAAGTCTTTAATCCATTTCGAGTTGATTTTAGTATATGGTGAGAAGTACAGGTCTAGTTTCATTCTCCTACATATGAATGTCCAATTTTCCCNTGAGAAGAAAGCTGAAGCTGCATGAAGGTTATCTTTAGCCTGTCTACATCTTGTCTAATTGCTCTGGCTAATTCTTCCAGTACTATGTTGAATAAAAGTACTGAAAGTGAGCACCTTCATGTTGTTTCTGATCTAAGAGTAACAGATTTCAGGTTTTCCTCATTCAGTATAATGTTAGCTTTGAGAAAGAGAAAGGAACAAAAAGCATCTGAATTGGAAAGGAGGAACTCAAACTATCCCTATTTGCAGAAATGATCTTATATATATAAAAATACTAAAGACTCCACCAAAAACTGTTAGAACTAATAAACAAATTCAGTAATGTTGCAGGATATAAAATCAGCATGCAAAAATCAGTAGCATTTCTATATGCAAATAATGAACTATCTGAAAAAGAAATCAAGAAAACAATTCTTTTTACTATAGCTATAAAAAATTAAGATACCTAGGAATAAACTTAAGCAAGGAGTTTAAAGATTTCTGCACTGAAAATTATAAAACTTTTAAGAAAGAAATTGAAGAGGTCACAGATAAATGGAAAGGTACCCCATGTTCACAGATTAGAAGAATATTGTTAAAATGGCCATACTACCCAAAGTGATCTACAGATGTAATGCAATTCCTATCAAAATGCTAAAGACATTCTTCACAGAAGTAAAAAAAAAAAAATCCTAAAACTTATATGAAACCGAAAAAGACCCCAAATAGCCAAAGTAATCCTGAGCAAAAAGAACAAAACTGGAGGCATCACACTCCTTGACTTCAAAATATAATACAAAACTATAGTTACCAAAACATCATAGCACTGGAATAAAAAAAAAAAAAGACACATAGATCAATGAAACAGAATACAGAGCTCAGAAATAAATTGACACGCCTACAGCCAACTAATCTTTGAAAAGGTAATAGTGCTGTGCAGAAGCTTTTTAGTTTGATATAATCCCATTTGTTTATTTTTCCTTTGGTTGCCTGTGCTTTTTGGGTCATATTCAAAAAGTCTGTGCCCAATCCTATTTCCTGCAGTGTTTCTCTTATGTTTTCTGTAAGGAGTCTTATTGTTTCAGGACACATATTTAAGTCTTTAATCCATTTCGAGTTGATTTTAGTATATGGTGAGAAGTACAGGTCTAGTTTCATTCTCCTACATATGAATGTCCAATTTTCCCAGCACATTAACTGAAGAGGCAGTCTCTTTCCAAGTGTGTAGTTTTGGTGCCTTCATTGAAGATCAGATGGCTATAGGTGTACAGGGTAATTTCTGGATTCTCTGTTCACTTGCATTGGTCCATGTGTCTGTTTTTATGCCAGTGCCATGCTGTTTTGCTTATTATAGAGCTAACAGACAATCAACAGAGTGAGAGAAAATATTCCCCAAATATACATCTGACAAAGGATTGATATCCAGAATATACAAGGAACTCAAACAACTTAACAGCAAAAAAACAATTAATCCAATTAAAAAATGGGCAAAGGAGCTGAATAGGCATTTCTCAAAAGAAAATATATGAATGGCCAACAGACACATGAAAGGATGTTCAACATCACCCAGCATTTGGGAAATGCAAATCAAAACCACTTTTAGACACCATCGCACTACAGTTAGGATGGCTGATATCCAAAAAACTGAGAATGATAAATGTTGGAGAGGATATGGAGAAAAAAGAACACTTACACACTGTTGGTGGGGCTGCAAACTGGTGCAGCTTTTATGGAAAATGGTATGGAGGTTCCTCAAACAATTACAGATAGATCTACCATATGACCCAGCTATTCCAGTGCTAGGTATATACACAGAGGAATGGAAATCATTATGTCAAAGTGATATCTGTACTCCCATGTTTAGTGCAGTGCTATTTACAATAGCCAAGAGTTGGAACCTGCCAAATGCTCATCACTGGAGGAGTGGATAGGAAAATGTAGTATATCTACACAACGGAATATTACTCTGCTATATAAAAAAAAAA
>NW_007728573.1:260393-260737 GCF_000696425.1 Galeopterus variegatus
TTTATTTATTTTTTAAAATTTTTATTTTTTCAAAACAAAATAAATTTATTGTTTCATAGTTCTGGAGGATCGAAGTCCAAAATCAAGGTGTCAGCAGAGTCATGCTCCCTCTGAATCTCATAGGGTAGAATCCTTCCTTGTCTCTTTTTGGCTTCTATTGTTGGAAGTCATCCTTGCTGTCCCTTGGCTTGTAGATGCACCTCTCCATTCTCTGCCTGTGTCATCACATGGTCTTGTCCCTTTGTGTCTGTGTCTTCACATGGCATTTTCCCCTTCTTCTAAGGACACCAAATATATTGGATTAGGGCTTACTCTAATGATCTCATCTTAACTTGATTATATCT
>NW_007728573.1:260787-261128 GCF_000696425.1 Galeopterus variegatus
GAAGAAACTATGAAACTACTAGAAGAAAACATAAGGGAAATGATTCACGACATGGGTCTGGCAAAGGATGTTTTAAATGAGACCTTCAGAGCCCAAGCCACAAAAGCAAAAATAGACAAGTGGGGTTACATCAAACTAAAAAGTTCCTGCATGTCAAAGTAAGCTGTTAAAGAGGAAAGAGACAACCTGTGGAATGGGAGAAAACATTTGCAAACTATACATCTGACAAGGGATTAGTATCAAGAGTATATAAGAAAGTTAAACAACTCGACAGTAAAACGCCCCATATAACCCCATTAAGAAATGGATAAAGGATTTTTTAAGACATTGAAACATAATTG
>NW_007728573.1:262283-266391 GCF_000696425.1 Galeopterus variegatus
GCGGGAGCGCCACCGCGCTTCCCAAGCAGCGCACTACCCAGTGCGCCACCGGGCCGGCCCCATTAGCCAATTTTTTGCTAATCCCTTCCCCCTGTCTCTTTCTCACCTCCAGTAACCACAGTTCTGTTGTCTCCTTCTAAAACTTCAACGTATTACTGAAAGAACTGTGATCTTTCTTTCTTTCTTTCCTAGTTCTCACTTATGAGTGAGGACATTTGGTATGTTTCTTTCTGTGCCTGCCTTATTTCACTTAACATATTTTCTGCAAGCTCATCCATGTTGCTGCAAATGGCAGAATTCCATTCTTCTTTATGGCTGAGTAGTATTCCACTGTGTATACTGGAATGAGATGATTTCTCAGTGTGGTTTTGATTTGCATTTTTCTGATGGTTAGTGATGTTGAGCATTTCTTCATGTACCTGTTGGCCATTTGTATGTCTTCCTTTGAGAAATGTCTATTCTATTGCAAGAAATGGACAAAGGATCTTAACAGACATTACTTAAGAAAGAACATTCAGGTGGACAACAGGTATAGGAAAAAATGCTCAACATCACTAATCATCAGAAAATTGCCAATCAGTACAATAATGACATACCCCTCACTCTACTGAGAATGGTTACAATAAAAAAGACAAATAAAACAAGTGTTGAGAATATGGAGAAAAGGGAACACTTGCACACTGTTGGTGGGAGTGTAAACTAATACAACTATTATGAAAAACACTATGAAGGTTCCTCAAAAAATTAAAAATAGAACTACCATATGATCTAGCAATTTTACTTCTGGGTACATATCCAAAGGAAATTAACTCAGTATGTTGAAGAGATATCTGCACTCCCATGTTTATTGCAGCACTATTTACAGTAGCCAAGATATGGAATCAACCTAAGTGTCCAACAACAGTTGAATGAATAAAAAATATGTAATATATATACACAGTAGAATATTATTTAGCCATAAAAAAGAATTAAGTTTTGTCATTTGTAGCAACAAGGATGAATGTGGAAGACACTGTGTTAACTGAAATAAGCCAGGCACAAAAAGACAAATACTGCATAATCTCACTGACATGCAGAATCTAAAAAAGAAAAAAAAAAGTTGATGTCATAGAAGGAGAGAGTAGAACAATGGTTACCAAAGACTGGGGAGGGGAGCGGAGAAGGGAGGAATGGGAAAGCTTGGCCAAGGGGCATAAAATTACAATTAGATAGGAGAAATAAGTTTTAGTGTTCTACTGCACAGTAGAGTGACTATGGTTCACAATAAAGTACTGTATATTACAAAATAGCTAGAAGAGAGGCTTTTGAATGTTCTCATCACAAAGAAATGATAAATACATGAGATGATGCATACATGAACTACCCGACCTGATCATTATATAACATGCGTATGTATCAAAACATCAAATTGTACCCCATAAATATGTACAGCTACATGTTAAAAAATCACATATCAATTAAAATAAAAAATATATAAATATTTTTGTTTTTAGAAAGAAAATCTTACTGTGATCAAGAATTGATTTTGATTCTGTTTTCTTAATATCTTCTGGCTCTATGCACATTTTTCTCTCTCTCTCCAGTGTTTGCCTTGCTTCTGGTTTTCGTGATCTGCCACTCAGCTCATCATTTTGACCATCCTTTAACTGTCTTTGGTTTTTTCACTAACCCATTCTCCACACTGCTCCCAGAGTGATCTTCCAAAGTAACTAACTCTCCCCCCTGAGAACCTTTGAGTTGAACTTAGTTCTAATCATCTTAGAACAAAGAACAAGCTCCCTTCTTGGCTTGACTTAATAGAAAGGCACTTCAGAATGTGCCTTGACTTACCACTTTACCCTTAGCTCCTACCAGTGTCTCCTTCAGATTCAGCACTTCAACTACACTGAACTGTTTCGGTTATGCAAACAAGGTGTGTTCACTCACCTGACCATGACTTTGCCACTGCTAGGCCCTTTGTCTGAGATGCCATATTCCAGGCCTTCACCTAGTTAACGTCAATTCATCCTTCAAGGTCTTCCCTGATCTGAACATATATCAGGTTACTAGTCTGCCTCTCTCACTAGGAATTCCGTGAGGGCAGCTACAGTGCTTGAACCATAGCTGGAGCTCAGTACAAAGATGTGTTTTGAATAAATGGATAACTGAGTTCTTGTAGCAGTGGGAGTCATTAACTCTATTTGTTGAATATTGAGTGTTTTTGCCTCTTGATCACATGGTGAAAAGCACTTTCTTGCCCCTTTGTAGGTGTGTGAGCCAAGTCATTAGTTCTGGCCCATGAGATATGTGTACCATTTGCAGGTTGGGCATTTAATTGCCACGGTGAGATCCCCCAGAACTCTTAATCTTCTGACACAGAGACAAGCAGCACCGAAGTTGGTGGCTGCTCCATTAGAGACATATGAGTAAGAAATAAATGTTTGCTATTTTAAACAAGTGAGCTTTTGAGGTTGCTTGTTACAACAATATAACCCATCCTGACTGACACAGGAGTGATGCTGAAACTGCGACTCCGTACACTGAAGGATGTGTAGAAGCAAAGGAAAGTGATGATGGTAATGCTTCCTTTTTTCATCAAGACTAAAGATTTCCCTGAGAGGTTAAGCAGCAGTTGCATTTGACTGAAGGTGAGTGACACTTAAGAGGGCCAAGATGAACCCAAGGGCTTGGCAGGTGTGCAGAAACACCTTTAAAAAGTGGCTACCATTTGTGATCAACATAGGGTTATGGCTTGGGAAAGAAAAAGGGACTTAAGGTCATGATGTCACTGGAATAAAGCTCTCTGCACATGACATGAGTCATCTCTGTGGCTTTCCTCCTTGTGGACCAGTTTGGGGTACATTTTTAATCTGGGGTTCTACTTGAAAGTTTCCATGTAGCTTGGAAACAGAGCTAGGCCACCCTATTAGTGGTGAGTGTGCCTAATACATGTACTTAACAATGAACTCTCTCTTGAGAAGGCTACACTCCTGGAAAGGCTACATGGTCTATTTGGATGTTCTCTTGAGTTCATTCTTATTAGTGGTACGCAAACATTACGTGGACCATTGCTTTAATGAAGGACATTTTGTTTGCAATTTTTTTTCACACTGATAAAGTGTGGAGGTGAGAACTTATCTAAATAACTCTGGAAAGAAAAGAGAAGAGAGAGGATTAAAATCAGCATAATATTAAGGATTATACTTGAAGAGTATGTCACTGGGCTACTCAGTATGCTAAGTGTTTCCCATGGATATTGTCATTTACTCCTCCTAATGAACCTTTAAGGTTTGTACAATTTTAATCCAGTTTTACAGATAAAGGTGCTAAAGCTCAGAGAGATTTAGTAACTTTTCAAAGGTCACACAGCAAAGTAGTGGTGGAGCCAGAATAAAAATTGAGCAATCTGACTTAAGAAGTGTGCTTTATTTATTTATTGGTGCCTGGCCAGTACGGGGATCCAAAACCTTGACCTAGGTGTTATAACACCGAGCTCTCACTGACTGAGCTAACCAGCCAGCCCCAACAACTGTACTTTAGACTACTCATCTTATTATATCATCTCTTCAAGGAATGAAAATCTGTGAAGGCTCTATTTTATGTTAAGCACAAAGGAGGTAGGTGTGCTTATGTATAGGAAAACTAATTTTCAGAGAAAAGAATTAAGTCTTTGAAGGTTTCTGGGTGGTAGAGATTGCTTGGGTTTCTTTCACTGGGCTGCTTTCTTTGCTGTCTACTAATCTTTATCTCCCTCCTAGTGATGTCACAGTAGGTTAGCTTTATCTTCTCTTATGGTCAGCTCCACCCTGTGTGGAGCCAGTTAGACAATGTAATGAGATAGATGAAGAGAAACTAAAACAGCACTTTCTGAGGTGCCTCCTAGGCTTACTATTGTATGACGCACATGTATTATCTCGTTTAATCTTCTCCACAACCCAATGAGGTAGATATCATTTCCCCATTTTACAGGCCAGATAAGCAAGGCTTAGGAAAACTGAATGAGAAGATTTGAAACTCAAGTTCTGCTGACTCCAAAGCCAATCATCAGTTCACCCTACTAGTCTGAAAGAGGATGCTTTCTTCTTGAGGTGTCAGAGGTAGAACAGTTCCAAATGATGAGACAGTGAGC
>NW_007728573.1:266704-279912 GCF_000696425.1 Galeopterus variegatus
GAGGATGCTTTCTTCTTGAGGTGTCAGAGGTAGAACAGTTCCAAATGATGAGACAGTGAGCCCTGAATATTACATGAGAGTCATCTGGGATTTAGATTAGCAGTGCAGTTCCTGGGCTCCACCTGCTGATTTAGGGTATCTAGGGGTTGTGTCCCAGAGATCTGCATTGTAATGAGCTTTTTGGATGAAGCTTATGAACATCATCAGTTATGAACACATTGTGAAAGGAAAAGTGTAAAAACTACTTTGTGAAAGGAACAATGAGTGAGAGACAGTGAGTGAGATCTGATGACCTCATGCTGTGAATGCAAAAGTCATCAAGACTGATGGCTGGGGCCAGTGGAGGAAGGCAGGATGCATACATGTGAATGTGTGTGCATGTGCATGTTTATCTGTGTATAAGTGCATGTGTGTGAGCATGTGTGTGTGTGCCTGCCGTGCTAAAAGACACTTAGGAGAGGAAAGAGAATCCTATGCTTCAAGTGTTTATGCTAATTTCAGTTTCTCCAAACATGGACCATTCCATTCAAAAGCTGATCTACCATATTTCCCATTCTTTCATCCTGCTTAATTTTTTTCTCTAGCCCTCATGTACTTTTACTTTATTTATATTACTCCTTGGTGCATTTACTTATTGTCTCAGTTTCATATAATGTGAGCTCCATTTTGCTTCCTGGATTTCCCAAGAAAAATGGAGTCCAGAGGATGATCCATCTAGAGTTATGGCAATAGTGTTGCATATAGGTAAGGTTTCTTCAATCAGATTGTCTGGGTTAAAACTCTGTCTCCAACACCTAGTTACTTAGTTGCTGAGCAGCCTTGAGCCAGTATATGTTGTGATATATACATGAAATATGTACATTACTATCTACATTTGGTGTTATGTATTTTTGGAGATGTTAATTTAAGGAGTATATCTTAGAAATTGTGACCATAAACATCTAGTTTCAAACCCTAGTCCCATTGCTTACTAGTTCTGTGATACAGCACTAGTATTCTCAAGTTCTTGAGGCTCAGTTATTTCCATATCAAAAGTGGGGACCATAATTTCTGCATGTTAGGTTTTGTATGAGTTAAAATAGATAATGCATGTTTAACATACAGCACAATATCTGGGATAGAGTCGGTATTGAATAGTAGTCATCATCTCCATATTACACATTCCTTTCAGATTTCAAAGGAACCTTAGACTATCTGGCTAACTCTTTGCCATTGTAAGAATTACCTGAACAAGAAGTTGACTGATTTTTCATGAATCCTAGGAACAGAAAACTCAATTTCTCCCTAAGTAATACCTGGTAGCACTGACTTTTTCCAGATAGAAATGCAGACCTCTACCTTATAAGAGAAAACTTAATTTCATCTATAGAATCTGGATATCTTAATGAAACTTTTTATTTTTTGTTTTATTTTATTTTTACTTTATTGGTTATGCATATTCATGGGATACAAGGCTGACCATCACCACTTGTGCCCAAGATGTGATAGCCAGATCAATATTGTCAGCATGCGTATTTCCACAAATTATGATTATTCCCCATGTTCCCCACCCAATTAATCCCTGACCTCCTTCCCCCTCCCCCCATCCCAGTCCACAACCCTAGGCATGCTGTCTCCCTCTGCAAGTCCAACACACCACTGAAGTCTTTCTTTCCTTCCTTCTTTCTCTCTTAGTTCCCACTTATGAGTGAGGACATGTGTTATCTTTCCCTCTGTTCCTGGCTTATTTCATTCAATGTAATTTTCTCCAAGCTCATCCATATTGCTGTGAATGGCAGAATACCATTCTTTTGTATGGCAAAATAGTATTCCACTGTGTATATATACACATTTTTCTTATCTAGTATTCCGTTCATGGACATTTAGGTTGATTCTTTAGCTTGGCTATTGTAAATAGAGCTTCAATGAACATGGGGGTGCAAGTATCCCTTTGACATGATGATTTTTATTCCTTTGGGTACATACTTAGAAATGGGATTGCTGGATCATATGGAAGATCTATCTGAACTTGTTTAAGAAACCTCCATACTGTTTTCCATAGTGGTTGTACTAATTTACAGTCCCACCAACAGCATAGGAGTGTACCTTTCTCTCCACATCCTCACCAGCATTTGTCGTTCCATGTCTTTTTGATTATAGTCAGTCTAACTAGGGTGATGTGATATCTCAACATAGTTTTAACTGCATTTCCCTGATGATTAGTGATGTTGAGCATTTTTTTTTTTCATATATTTGTTGGTTGTTTGTACATCTTCTTTTGAGAAATGCCTATTCAGCTCCTTTTCCCATTTTATAACTGGGTTATTTGGTTTTTTTTACTGTGTAATTGCTTGAGATCCTTGTACATTCTGGTTATTAATCCCCTGTCAGATGTATAGTTTGCAAAATCAGTTGCATTTACATTCCCTAATAATGAGCTAACAGAAAGAGAAATCAAGAACAAAGCCCATTTACAATAGTCACCCCCAAAAATAAAATACCTAGGAATCAATTTAACCAAGAAGGTGAAAGATCTCTATAATGAGAACTACAAACCACTACTAAAAAAATTAAAGAAGACACAAAAAGATGGAAAAATATTCCTTGCTGTTGGATTGGAAGAATTAACATTGTGAAAATGTCCATTCTTCACAAAGTGATCTACAGATTCAATACAATTCCCATCAAAATACCAATGACATTCTTCACATAAATGGAAAAACCAATCAAACAATCTCAACATTCATATGGAACAAGAAAAGACCCAAATAGCCAAAATGATCCTGAGCAATATACATATATAGTTGGAGGTATAACACCACCTGACTCAAATTATACTACAAAGCTATAGTAAACAAAACAGTATTGTCCTGGCATAAAAACAGACACTCAGACAAATGAAACAGAATAGAGAACCCAGAAATCAACCCACAGATCTACAGCCAATTGATATTTGACAAAGGCAACAAGAACAAACATTGAGGGAAAGACTGCCTCTTCAATAAGAGGTGCTAGGAAAATGGGATATCCATATGCAGAAGAATGAAACTAGACTTACACCTCTCACTGTATACCAAAATCAACTCAAAATGGATTAAAGACTTAAGCATAATACCTGAAACTGTAAAAATACTAATGGAAAACATAGGGGAAACACTTCAGTTACCAGGACTGGAAGCAGATTTTATGATCCCAAAAGTGCAAATGACAAAAGAAAAAATTAACAAATGGGACTATATCAAACTAAAAAGCTTCTGCACAGCAGAAGAAGCAATCAACAGACTGTATCTTTTACTTTTTAATGGGCAATGCATTCTCATGCAGTGACTTTTTTTCATTTGATGGTAACTATTTTAGGATCTTGTTGACTGCCCTGTAAATCTGAACCTGGGAACTGGAGCATTGCCTGCATCATTAGGTGAAACATGCTATTGGGCTCTAACACCTAACTCATTTCCTGTTTGGAACTGTTTCACAGTCAAAAGGGAAATATTTTAAAACTTGTCTGTAATAAGCAGAGATGCCATTTGACACTTTCTTTCCTTCCTAGGGACATAATTTCAGGCATTTTAAATTTAGTTTGATTTTTACATTTATCTTTATTTAATCCTCACAAAAGCCTTCAGAGAAAATAATGTTATCCCTATTTTAAATATGAGGAAAATAGGTGTGGATTGGAGTGGGCTAGTTCAAATCATAGAGCCTATAAATGCTTTGAATCCAAGCATGTGTGACTCCAAATTTCATTGGAGAAAAATATTTTCTTGCCTTACTTTTTTCCCCATTAATATTTTCCAGATTGAAGAAGTTTCCCTATTTTTGACTTTATTACATGGATAAGATAAGTTTTCAATTTTATAGTTAGAGTCTCAGGGAGCTACTTATTTTATTTTATTCTTTCAATTGTAAAATATAATGCAGATACAGAAAACCACACTGAACAAATGTATGGCTTAATGAGTTATAGATTATAAATTATAAATCAAACACCTTTGTGACTACCACCCAGGTAAAAAATAGAACCCCCTTACCCACTACTTTAGAAGCCCTATTTGGTGTCCTGTCCTAAATCAACCCTCTGCCCCCACCCCTCACCTATAAAACTGACAACTAGCCTGACTTCCTTCTAATCACTTCTGTTTCTTTATAGTTTTGTCGCCTGAGTATGCAGCCTCAAAACCATAATTTAGTCTTGCCTATTTCTTTTTTTTTTAAATGATGAGTAGTTTAATCTATAGGTTCACCTTCTATCCCTTTCTTTTCCTAAGTTTTCCTCTTCAGGAGAACCTAGGGCATTTGAGGAGTCTCACATGGTCTGCATTTAGTTTGTTACACATTCATGGCACAGAGTAAAATGTTCCCCTGTCCTCTCTATTTCCTGTGTAGTGGCAGATGAATCCTGAGGTTTGATCAGACTCAGTTCAATTTCTTTGGTAATGCTGGAAGTGGTGATGAGTTCTTCCATCAGCAAATACATCACGGCAGCTGGTCTTTCCTGTGATGTCCATTGCTGTTGATGATTACTGCCTAGATCCATTGATTCACTGGGGTGGGGAGAGATGCTCTAATTCTTTTATTTCTTTTGCATTTATCAACAGGAACACTTTTATAAAGAGTCATTTTCCATTACCTTCTGTTTGGCTACCCAGTGGTACAGTTGATATAGGAAAGGCAGAACAATGCTTGATTGAGTCTTTTCTTCTCTTTACCAATTTTCAAGATGATGAATTAATTTTAATCCCATTTAACTATGAAATTGACCAATGAGTTCTTTTTACCATGGATTTAAACATACTTGAAGGGCTTAGATTTTTAAATCTTTGAGAAAATAGAGGTCTCTGAAAAAACTTAGAACTTTCAGTGAGTGTCTTTATACCACTAGGTTTTGGGACAAAGCAATAAATTGAAAGTCACACACACAGATTTCTTGGGAGCTGAATATGCATATGAAACCCTTCTTTCTTCAGAAATATTTCTACTTCCCAAAGAAGGGCACCTTCACATTGTTGACAGGGAAGTATATAAAGTAAGAAAAAACTGAATGGGAAAGGATTTTATAGGAAAATTGGAGATAGTGTACAATTTTTCTCTGCCCCCCCCCCCAACTCCGTCTTCATTCTGAGTGTGTAGCAATGAAAATTTACTTGTGGTTTAACTTAATATAGACTCTTAAGTAACAGATGAAGGAAGAATATGTTTGAGTTCTCCTATGGGACATTTAATTAACCAAGCTCTCCAGTTTTTTGTTCAAATCAGGGGAGACAGTAAAGTGGTTGTTGGGATGGTTTTTCAAGCAGGCTCTGTGTAGAATCCAAGTCTCCATGAAACCGAGGATAGATGATGTTGTTCATATAGAAATTCAGAGAGTTAAACTTGTAATATTCCTCTCTCCTTTTTGATAATCTTATTAATATATAAGCTTCTGGCCTTCTCAGAGAAAAAAGTTGAATACAACAATGTCCTGGGAATTATAAGAGATTTAAAGTCAAAGAGATTATACTTCAAATTCCACACTCCATCACGTATTTCACAGCTGGGTAATTTTGAGGAAATTCCTTAAATTCTTTGAGCCTTATGCTTCCTAATTGTTAAATAGCAAAGAAGCGAGGCAGTCTTCTTCACAGGGTCATCCTGAGCACTTGATACAGTGAGATCTGTTAAGTACGTAGCCTAGCAATGGGCACAGATCGAGTACCAAACTTATTGGTTTCCTTCTTTCTTGCCTTTTGACTTTCAACAAATCTTAGAAATGCCTTTTTTATTTTCCTCATGTCAAAAACTAATGCAATTGGAAAAATTCAGGTAAATGAGCATTTATAGCAATACTGCAGGTAAGGGATTATTAAGCATGCAAACAAATATGAGCTTTGTTTTCAGAATGAAAAGCAGAAAGGGAGGATGGAGGGATTTTCCTAGGGGGCTTCAAAAGCAAGAAAACCAGAAGGAAGGGAACACAGACAAAGAAACAAAGATGTGCTGGTACAAGCCACAGATAGGCATCAGTTGGCAGCAGGATGAGCTGTAGTCAAAGGTGGATGTAAGGATGTAGGGGCAATTGAGACTAAAAAGCTAGACTCAGGAGTGGGTGGAGGCACTGATGTGACCCTGAGAAAGGATGACTAAGCTGTCAGTGGGTAATGACATGTCTGTATCTAAACATAAAACATTAAAAAAAAAATCAAAATAGGTGTTTGGTGACTCAAACCCAGGGAGAGATTCCTCAAACTCTGGTAAGAGCAAAAACACCAAGGAAAGAAGATTATTTTGGGGAAGATTAATTATGTTTGAAAAAAGTTGTTTATTTTTATTGCTATAAAACAGCCTCATGATTCAGCTTTCTTCTGGCAAATAACATCTCCACCAGGAAATATCCGTGGATTTCTGTGCCTGTCTGAGTTCCATCTGTTGCTGTTATTCAATGGCAAATGGCACCCATATTTTCCCTTGTGGAAGATACATTCATTTATTGGCATGTACAAAATTGGAAGCATATTTATTTTGGTTTATGTGATTTCATAAAGGGGCAATCACAGATAATTCTAAATATTTGAAATCAGATTGATTCACTCAAAAACTGTCACAACGTTGTCATTGACAAGACCTGCAGAAGGAAGAGATTGTTATCTTCTGGTTGTCTGTGAAATCACTTACAACAGGATAGATCGTTTGTCTCTAGAGGAAGGCAGCGTGGGATAGTGAAAGAGGAACTGGGCTGAAAGTTAACACTTCTGTAGCCTATGGACTCCGTGGCAGGCTGCTCGTGAAACCTTGGAGACACTGAACTGCCTGTGCATTTAAAAGGGCACAGATTTTGGAGACAAACCTTTATAACTACCTTTATCACTTACCATCTACACAAATTTGTGTCCTGCTCTGAGCATCAGTGTCTTCATAAGAAATATTTTAGTAGTATTAACTACCTGCATTACCAGGTATGATGAGGCACTTTGAATAATGCATTTGCTCAATCGTGAGGCACACAGACAAAATGAATTTTTCTCTTTCCTTAATTTTCTGAGTCTCTTTAACTGCAAATGAAGGCAGTAATTCCATACCAGTTCTAGGGAGTTGCAAAATTCAATAAATATATACTTTTGCATGTAGATGAGAAGCTCTGTAAATTGTAGTGGTGTTGCTATTTGAAAATGTCCTTATTTTGGCATGTTGTGTTGTTAAATAAATGGGAAGGAAAATAATGATGAAAGCAATTATGGAGTGCTTATTATGTGCCAGATACCATAGCAGGTGCATTTATTAGCTGTATAGGTCAGGGCAAGTAATACTAGTTACTGTAACAAGTAATCTCCAAATAAACACTTATGTACTGCTCTTACCACAGTTCAGTGTGGTTGGAGCAGCTTTCCTCTCTTTGAGTGGCATTTTTCGTCTCAGGCTTCTTCTAAGACCTCAGAGTCCTCCACTAGATTTTTTTTTTCCTTTTTGTCTTTTTTCGTGACCAGTAACGGGATCGCAACCCTCGGTGTCACGCCCGCACCGTGCTCAACCAGTGAGTGGACCGGTCTCTATATGGGATCCAAACCCTCGGTGGGAGCACCGCACTCTACCGAGTGCGCCACCGGGCCGGCCCATAGATTTTTTACATCCAGGTGGCAACTAGGAAAGAATTAGTGAGTAAAAGGTTCTGATGTCCAGGGAAGTAAATGACCTATATCATAACTGCCCCATACTTCCGGCTAGATTTAGGCACCAATGTCCTCACTCATAAAGGGGCTGGGAAATGAGGACTACTCATATGTCCAGAAGGAAAATGAAACATTTTGCTAAACCAAATTTATCCTCTATTGTATTATCTCATTTAATCCTTACAAAATTATTGCAAGTCAGAGCTTATTACACATACTTTACAAATGGGAAAACTGAGGCTTAGGGCTGTGAAGTAACTTGACCAAAGTTACGCAATTAGCAATAGACAAACTCATGTCCCTTAGATTACCTTTAATTGCCCATGCTTCAAACTGGAATCACAGACGGATGAACTTGGAGAGAGGCCCTTTCATGTTCAGATGGTGTAGATGGGGTGAGAATCACCCAAAGAAATATTAGAATGTTCATACTTGTAAAACAGTATGCTTTGAATGCCAAGTATCCAACATCCCAAAATAAATACGATGAGGGATCATCTTCTCCAGAAATAAATTTGCAGCAAAATTACAGTGTGTGAGAAATATTGAGATCCTTTATGCCCTTAAGGACTGCATTAGAGATACAAAGTACAAACAGAACGTGGATACAGTTCCTGTCCTACAAAGGTATTGGCCTAACAGAGGAAATGCTTGTGTAACACTTAGCAAAAATGACATAGTTAGCATAAGAAGGCATATTTATGGAAAGCTATGTGAGCTAAATTTTAAGAGATTCAGCTCATTGATCGGAATAACTGGGTTTGAACTTTTTCTCTACCCTTACTAAGCATGTGATGTTGGATGAGGTGTTTTTACTCTCTGAATATCAGATTCCTCATTTGTAAAAGGGAGATTTTAACAACTATTACATTATAGGGTGACATAAAAAGAAAGAAGTATGCATATGTTTGTGTGTGTATGGTATATATATTATACACACATATGTGTATAGGTTCACAGGCACACACATATGATTTACCTTAAAGCAGGTGTTCAGGAACTATTAATTGTCTTCTTCCTTTTATACTAACAGAAATGACAAAAAAAAAAACAAACTATCATTTATTAGAACTCTACTCTGCCCCTACTTGGTGTGCTAGGTACTTATATGTGTCATTCTTTTTAGTTCTGACAATCCCCTTCTTCAGGAGGTAAAGTCAATGCCTGATGTCACATCAAAGTGATAGAGCTGCAATTGGAACCCTGGTCCTCTGGCTCCAAATCCACTCGTACCACCCACTCCGGCAGTATAGGTCATCTGGTCCAATGATTAGTTGTGCTTTGATCCTATTTTCAACATCCATATTTAGGCAGAGTCTCTTTTCTTGAATTCTTCCAGTGCGTAGGGACTCACATCTCCTTCAAACTTCATAGCATTTATTAAGCAGCTCCCTGGTTAGAAACTTCTTTCTGTTGAACGGAAATGTCTTGTCACGCAACATTCATTCATCAGTCATAGTTCCATCCTTTAGGGTTTACAAAGAACAGGTCTACTTCTTCTGCCTTGAGGCTACAACTTGAACGCTTACATACATTTATGATGAGCCTTAAACCTCTTGTCTTCTGGCAAAATATTCCATTTCTTCAAATTCTCTATGATATGTAGGCCCTTCACCCACAAATACAGTGACCACAGGAGAGCTTACACTTTGTCAATAACCTTCTAAAAGTGCTGGTCCCAGAAGCAGAGGTATTTTCTTGTTAGAGGCCAGAACACCACGTGGCAGACTCAGTCCTGGACTCAGCATTCTCATTCATCATAGCTTGAGATCCCGTTAGTTTTCTTGGCAGTCTTATCCCATCATTGGCTCAGGCTTTCCTTGTAGTCACCTAATATGCATAAACTAGTGAATTACAGGATGTTTGGGCTAGAAGGAACCTTGAAGATCATTTCTGACAGAGTGAACTGAGGCACAGCCACCTAGTCTGGTGGGTAGAAGAACCATCCAGAAAACCTTCTTTGCATCTATCTATCCATCTAGCAAACATGTCGTAAGTGCCCAGTGTGTGTCAGTCTCTGTGATAAATGCTGAGTGTGCAGTGGCATATGAAACAGAAATGCTCCCTGTCCCCTTGGAGATAATGTTCTAGAGCAGGAAACAGACTTGAATAAAGTAATCTCAAGTGAAGCATATCATTATACCCTGTGATGAGGACGATGGAAGAAAAAATCAGAGTGCTATGAAAGAATTAGGGTGGGGTCTGATTTGGCTCAGAGATAAGCCCTGTGTACCCCCAATTCAAAAGGCTTTGTTTTTACTGCAAACACTACTTTTGTCATTTAATTCACCATATGTAGTGAAGCAAAGGTGGCCACATATACTTTGACACTTCTGCCTCTGAGATGGATGTGTGTCTGTTTTCCCTCCTGTAGAATCAAGTGATGCTATGCCTGTTCCAAGCCTCACCTTGAAAAGGAGTGGTTGATTCCACCTTCTCCCCTTGGGCCCTGAACTGCCATGTAGGAAGCCTGATTAGTTTGCTGGAGACACCACACAGGGAAGCCTTGAGACCTCATGGAAAGAGAAAGAGAAGGACCTGGCTGAATTCAGCTACATTCATCTGTTTTCTGCTGCTTATAAGAGAGTACCTAAAACCAGCTAATTTATAAAGAAACGGAATTTATGTCTGATAGTTTTGGATACTGGGGAGTCCAAGATCAAGGGGTCACATCTGGTGAGGGTCTTCTTCCTGGTGGAGACTCTCAGCAGAGTCCTGACATGGCACAGTGCATCACATGGCTATGGACAAGAGCTAACATGCTTATTCTCCTCTTTATAAAGCTGCTGGTGCCACTCCTGTGATACCCCCTGCATTCATTAAACTATGAATCTATGAATTTACTAAGGCATTCACGAGGGCATGTCCTCCTGGTGAAATCAGCTTATAAAGGCCCCATCTTTCAAATACCATACCGCGGATTAAGCTCCAATATGAGCTTGGGGGGACATTCAGACCATAGCACAGTCCTCCAGATTTCCCCATCAAAGTGCCCTTCAGACCAGACCAGCCATCAGTTGAATATCATCAGGAGACCCCAGGTGGTACCACATGGAGTGGAAGAATTGCCCAGCTGAAATGTGCTCAAATTGTGGACCCAAAAAATCATCTAATACAATATAATATAAGAGATGTTTTTTAAGGCTTGGGCCAGTTTCATATGCAGCAATGTACACCATTATACAAACATTGTATTTTCCTTGTTCTTTGCATTTTGGAAGTTTTGTTATTTCAACACTGAGTATGAATCATATGGATTCATTCGTTAAATACGTATGCATTTTTATACTTGTGCTAGAGGCACTGGAGAAATAGATATAGGAAAACTATAGTACATTATTAAGAACACAAGCTTTGGAGACAGATCTTGGTTTGGATCCCAGCTCTGCCACTTATCAGCTGAATTGTCTTGAGAAAGTTTCTTTACCTATCTGAGCTTCCTTTTCATCATCTTTAATGCAGAGAGAAAAGATGATTAACTTTGTAAGTGTGTTTTGGGTTGTAAAGATAAAATACATGTGAAAAACTTACTGGAGCTTTCTGGCATAAAGTGAGTTCTCAATACTTCGGCTATTTTAAAATCATTATTTAAGGAAATGTCATCTTTGTCTTTAAGAATTTTACTGAATAGTGGGAGAGACAGAAAAAGCGTCAGTGAGTATAATGAACACCATGGTGGAAGAAAGTCTAGGATATCATGGGGGCATAGAAAAAGGACATCCATCTTAGTTATGGGGACAGTGAAGAGAGAAGTCTATCCAGGAAAAAATGACATTGAGACTCAGACCTGAAGGACTAGCAGCAATTAACCAATTTAAGGGGAAGTCTGGGAAAGGAAAGGTAGGTGGGTGCCAAATGCCAAAGAGAGAAAGGCGATTGGCAAATTCAGTAAACGGCAGGCATGGTATCTTGTCTCATATCTTGTTGAACTTGACCCATTGGACTTTCAGGGACCCCACCTCTAGGCCAGTGTACTAACAATGCTTCCTGTCCACCCTCGATTCCAGAACCAGATAAGTGTTATGAATTATCCTCCTCTAAATCATTGCTGGAAATTTTGAGCAGGACTAGGCTTGGCCCCTATGCTCTGAGCTCTACCATTTGAATTCTCTCTTTGCCTGGACACAAAAACAAAAACCTCCATACAGAATGAGATCAACCAGAATATTAACAATCATGTGTGGAAATGGCCTGCTATAAAGAACAACAAACAGAAGAGGAAACAATCCCAGGTACATGAGATGATAAAATAGTTTGAATTCTATATATGTATGTATATTTAATATCCATAATATATAAATATAATATATTTCTTATACTATATTCATACAATATTTAAACATACATATAAGGAAATAATTTCAATGCTAGGAAAGATGGGGAGATTCTGAGAACCATTTGAACAACTCAGGTTGTGTCCTCAGAAAGCATGCTAGCATGTTTCTGGAATATTCTTAACTATAGAGAGATATACGTCTTTAACTTCAAAATGTTCCCTGTCCTGTTCTTATACTTAAAGGAAACATAGTTAGCAGTTATCCAAGTTAAAGATGATCTAAGTAAATAGTTCTTTTATTTTCAACCTGCCAGAAACCATCGAAAACCTCTACCAGCGAATTAAATATTTGGTCATCCCTCAGCTCATGTTATTTCTGGAGTTGTTAGAACTTAAATCATTTTTTACAGAAATTTATGGGCACTTAAACCTAGGTACTGTCTGTAACTGTGCTTTATGGACAACATAAATGATTCTGAGCCTTTCTCTCCCCTCTTTGTCTATTTGTATCACAAATAATCATATATCATAACCAGAGATGTCTAGCATGTACTAAATTGTCTTTCCCCGATGCTGTAGGTAGGAGATGGATATGCTAGAGGGTGCTGGCATGGTGCAGGGATGGATGATGGGAAGAGAGATTTTGTTACCTCTTTTGGGAGCTAGTACTGTTAAATTGCATAAAAATCCACATTAACTGGCTTTTTATGGGTACTCTTAATGGTTTTATTAAAACTTCCTATGTCCCAAGCTAGAAATCATCTCAAAGAGGTCAAAACAGGACAAGTTGTTAGCTACAGTACTTGGGGGGCTGTCTTGGGCTGAATTTTGCCCACCCCTGACCCCCAATTCACATCTTGTACTCCTACCCTTCCCCACCCCAGTCCCTCAGAATGTGACTGTGTATGGAGATATGGACTTTAAAGAGATAATTAAAGTAAAACGAGGTCATATGGATGGACCCTAATCTTCTGTGACTGGTGTTCTTATAAAATGAGGAAATGAGGGCACAGACAACATGGAAAATGAGGGATGACCATGCGAAGACAAAGGGAGAAGGTGGCCAGAGAGAGAGGCCTCAGGAGGAACCAAGCCCGCTGACGCTGTGATCTTGAACTTCTAGCCTCCAGATTTGTGAGAAAATAAATTTCCATTGTTTAAGGCACACAGTTTGTGGTATGTTGTTATGGCAGCCCTAGCAGACTGAGACAGAGGCCAACAACATACCTCAGACAAGGGCTGGGACCAGGGGTGGTGAGGTAAGAGGGGCATTCATTCTCCCGACCACCACTGAGACGACATCAGTGCTT
>NW_007728573.1:280070-280591 GCF_000696425.1 Galeopterus variegatus
GGGTGGTGAGGTAAGAGGGGCATTCATTCTCCCGACCACCACTGAGACGACATCAGTGCTTCATGAACTGGGAATGAAGACCTTTGTAAGCGCCTCACCCGTGTCCTGGCCCTACCTCAGACAACTATCAAGAGACTGCCTGGCACCAAGCTCCTGCTCAAACCTCACAATAGGAGTATTTGAAATGACATTATAAGTGTCTGGAAATTTCCTGGAGTTTCTCAAAAAAGAGATCTGTGTTTAGCCTGACAGGTTCTTTTTCCATTTGTTCATTCAAAAATTTTATTGACTGCCTACCACATTAGGGGAATTGTATTAGGTTCTAAAAGGGAATAGCAATTAAAGGACATTTATTAAGCATCTAGTAAGTGCCGGTGCTATGCCAGGTAATTAAAAGGAATGGACGTTGATAGGTGTTTTTGATGTGCTTTCCTCAGACAAGGTGCTGAGCTCATCTCCATGGGAGGAATGCAAAATTGAGTAGCACATGGGCTCTGCCAACCACTGGCTCTCAGTCTTTC
>NW_007728573.1:281352-282307 GCF_000696425.1 Galeopterus variegatus
TGGGAGGAATGCAAAATTGAGTAGCACATGGGCTCTGCCAACCACTGGCTCTCAGTCTTTCCATGAAAACAGATAAATCCAAGGTAACTCTAGCACCAGGATGGGGTTATAATACAGAGGCAGGCATACTCTGTAGGGGCACATGGAAGGAAAACACATAATTTTAACTGACGGCATTTGAGAAGGCCTTGTAGGAGATGTGGGTTTTCAGTGAAACTGAGCATTCAAGGAGAGCTTCACAAGAGGAGATGGAGATGGAGCTTGGGCTGTAAGTGCTGAAGGGGCACCTGCCACTTCTCCCTATATAAGGACACACAGCAAGGAAGAGATGGTTCCTGTCCTTAAGGAGATGATAGGCAGAAGGTAAATAGTCCTGAATAAGCTGCAAGCTATGTAAAGTGAGATGTCTTACACAGGAGATGAGCATTTCTGAACTGGATGTTTGGACTCATCCAGTTAACATTCTTGGATCTTTGTCTTCTCTTCCACAAAATGAGGGGGTTGTGCTAAACCACTGGTTTCCAGACTTCTGGATTTCACGGACTAGTTCAAATTAACAATGAGGTACAACATGTTTCTAATTTTGCCAAGCCAGAACATAAAAAGGTCTACTCTATTCTGTTGCATTTCGCCAGTCAGTTGAATGCACCTAGGAGCCACCACAGCGTTCAAGGATCACCCAGCTCTGAGACTCTACCCTCTGGGAAGGGCAATACAAACTATTTTTGAAGATTCTAAAATTTAAGTCATAGCTTGTAAATTAATGGCCCATGGGCTGAATTTGACCCATTGCTATGTTTTGTTTGGACTGCAATGTTCTTTAAAAGAATTTCAATCATATGCCAACATTGGAAAGTGGTGAGATTCATATGAAAAAATCAAATTTCTTATTGTTTTGTTTGTTTTGTTTTGTTTTTAAATTGAATATCTGGCAATATTGCCTGCCAGCAATGGA
>NW_007728573.1:283191-284034 GCF_000696425.1 Galeopterus variegatus
TATATCAATGCTGAATTTGGGTAGCTCAGACTTCCTCTCACAAACTCACTGAGCCAGCCACTTGGAGTACTGGAACAAACTGGGTGGTTTCTGCCTTTAAGGAGCTCAGGGTCTACTCAGTGTGGAGAAAGGTTGGGCAGTGAAGAGAGACAGGATAGCGCAGTAAAAATGGTGGAAGTTCAGGGAGTGTTTGCTCTGAGAAAGGGACTAGGGCAGAAAAATTGGGATCTTCAAGAAAAGGGAGCCATCTTTTCACGAATCTAAGTCAAGGTTAACTTTTATTATTGACAGGGATTTTCATTATGCAAAATTATTCCATACCACTGACATAAAACAATGTAACAATAGTAAGAAACTCCATTTACTGAAGGGATACTCTGTACCAGGTGAGTATGAGGGGCTTTATTCAATGTTCACTCCAAAATATTTATTGAGGCCCAATGCTGTACCTGAAACTGGGCTACAGTGATGAGCAAGGTAGACATGGTCCCTGCCCTCATAGGGTTGAGTGTGACATTAAACAATTATTTACATGGAAAAAGTATTTTATTATCAGTGTAGTAAGTGCCAGAAAGGGCAAGCTGATGGTGCTATCAGAATGTATAACAGAGAGTTCTAGCCTAGTCTGGGATGGTAAAGAAAAACTTTCCTGAGGGAGAGGAATTTAGAATAAAACCTTACAGGTATATAGCAGCTGACAAGGTAGCAGAGATGTGGAGAGCTGTGTAGATAAAAAGACCAAATTTATATGCATTATTTATTTTGGGCCTTGAGAAGGTTATTCCCATTTAAAAGATTGGGCGACTGAGGCTAAGAGAGACTGATTTAAACCATAATCAGCAA
>NW_007728573.1:284227-294664 GCF_000696425.1 Galeopterus variegatus
TCCCATTTAAAAGATTGGGCGACTGAGGCTAAGAGAGACTGATTTAAACCATAATCAGCAACGTTAAGACTGGATCCCAGGTCAGATATAAAAGCCCCACACCCTGTTCAACTTATGTTATTCCTCCTTAGTTTGCCAGTCTTTTATTCTCTAGGCTTTATAGCATTTCTTATTATTAGGCAAGAGAAGAGATGCTTTTACTGTGACCGAGACACTTTTCCCTTTCTCTTCACCTATTTAAGTCCTATATATCCTTCACTTTTAGCTCCAATCAAATTTTTACATGAGTATTTGATTCACATTTACCCCCTTCCATACACTGTAAGCATCACAGAGACAAGGGTCAGATATGCTTTTGCTCCATGCTATGTCCCTGGTGAACTAGATTCATGCCTGGCATAAAATAGGTGTTCAATAAATATTTGTGGTGAAAAAAATCAACAGATATAAAGCAAGAAACATTTGCCAGAATTTGTGAACAAACATTTGGACTTGAATTTGCCCCAGAATAGACAAGAGCAAACTGTATAATTTCCCACAAACAGAAAATCAATTTTTTCTGTGACAGCATAAGTCCATCCCAGTGAGGGAAAATAAAGTCACATGTTTGCTCCTGGCATAAAGTTGTAGATTTTTGGCAGGTGCATTCCACCATCTTGGCTGTCAAGCATGTGTGTGTGTGTGTGTGTGTGTACTTGTGCGCGTGTGTGTGTATTTCTTCTCTAACAGTCTCCTTCTGTTTCCATGGAAAAATGCCAAAGGGGTGTGGGGGAAGGGTGAGTCAAAGAAAGAGTGAGGCATTCAATTTTTTTTAAGATATTTAATTTTCATTAGAAGTCATCAATAGAACTTTTTTATTAGAAGCAAAAGACTTTAGAAGCAGCAACAGTGACAGTAGTGTGGAAATATTGGTAATAGTAATACCAATAATGTAATTATCATTTAATCCTGTCAACAATTAAAATCACTAGGCATTTATTGAGTATCTGCTGTATTCCAGGCCCTGTAGTAGACAATTTCTTTTTTACAAAATTAACCCATTTCATTCTAATGACTGGACTTGTGAGGTAGGGAATATTATCTCCACTTTACAGATTAAATCACTGAACTGAGAGAGAGAACACAATATAATATAATGATGATCATCTAGCTTGAAAGTGGAAGACAGACAATTTAAACTCAGGATAACAGAATATTTTTTCTCCGTGTATGCTTGCTCTTTCAAAAGATGAGGTTGATCATTCCTAGGCTGTTTTTTTTTTTATTGTTTTAGGGTAAAGAGTCTTTGGTAAGGATTATTTGACTTTCCTCTTGGCTTCATTTCTCAATAATATTTCTATTTTATTTGGTTGAACTACAGAGTAAAGATTAAAATCCTGGTTAAACAATTAAAATAGTATTAAATATTAAAATAAGATATCAAATTATAGGGTCTACATCTGAACAGTCAGCCACAAAAATACAATTTATATGCTTAAGTGGTAAGTTCAAGAACAAGAGGTTGAGAGTCTAACAGACTCGAGTTCAAAACCCACCTACATCATTTAATAGTTGCATTTAATAGTTGCAAAGGAGGCTAATAATACTTATCTCACAATATTACTGTGAGGAGTAAGAAAATACATATATGTATAATCCCTCACTGCAGATAAGCAGTGCTCTCCTTTTTCCTTTGAATCATGTCTCTAATCATGAGTACTACCTTCCCCTACATCTCCCAAGAGCTGTTTTTCAAACCTGCAAACTTTCATGTTGTTTCTTCAAGACTTTGTCCAACGATGCACTACATAGTTCCTTTAACCTTTCTTTTCCCATGAATCAATCACACCAGCCCCTTTTTCTCCACAAAGTGATTTACTATATTCTTTCCCCTATTGTAGGCAGAGCAGGATGTAAAATGTTGCCACACTTATAGGAGTTGTGAGAGAGGAAAGACATGAGGAGCTTAACTGTCCCATTAGAATGGGAGGGGGTTTGAGTAGAGGCTTCTCATGACTCACGCTGATCTTTCTTTATATTCCAAGCATCAGGAAGGATTCCAGCAGGCCAGTTGCTGGATCAGAACAGGATATCATAATGCAGAGGAAGGCACCCAATCGTTCATGTCCCTTCTGACATGCTGCCTTCAAGCACTGGGGTATTTTCCTCCTTACACTTTGTCAAATGTGGTTTTAATCAGCTGCAACCACAAAAAACCAAACTTTAGAATATTTTTTTTTCAGTTTCCATGCCTGAATAACTTTGCAGGGACCTACAGGAGACTAGTTGGAACCTCTAAGGTAGAAAGGAGCAGATGGAAAACAAGTGGGTTGATAACTAAGAGCTGGCCACATGCACCAGTTCTCAAATAGGCAATGCACCGATTGATGCCAAAAGAGACAGAGGACGCGTGCCTGCCCCACTCCTAACTGGAGTCTCAGCCATGAGCTTGCAGCTGCCAATCCAGGGCCCAAGATGCTGCCAGAATGAGCTTCTGAATATGCAACTATCAGCTCTCCCCAGATAAACTCCTTCCCTGGCTTCCTGTTTGCCTAATGGAAATTCAACCTTTACTGCACTACTTAGAAGTCCCCTACATATACCAGATTCTTGATTCTTTATGCCTTGATCAGTCCATTCTTACTTTGTCCAAATAACTAAGTCCTACCTGTCCTTCAAAATCCCACTTGGAATCACCTCTGCCAGGAAACCCTTTCTGATTTCCTAGACTGGATTTGTTGCCTTTCCTTGGTATTTTCACAGTCTCCCAAGATTTGCCTAGGACTGTATTCATATGCTACTGTGTTGTAATTATTTACTTACTTAACTGCCCTATTAGACTGTAAAAACTTGAGGATAGAAACATTATTTTATGTATCTCTGTGTTCCAGAATTAACACAGAGCCTGATGCATATGTAAGGACTCCATGTTACACAGCAGCCAAAACATACAGGCTAGGAGTGGATAGACTTGGACTTGAATTCACTCACTGCCATTTATTCTCCACGTAACTATGGGAAAGTTACTTGACTTCGATAACCCTCAGTTTGATCATCTGTAAAACAGGGGTAATAACAAGAGCTACCTCACAGTATTGTTTTGAGGACTAAATGAGATAATGTCAGCAAAGTGGTCAGCATAGTTCCTGGCACTTGGTTAGCACTTATTATACTTACTATAAATATTCATTTTAATGCACTGCAAATGTTTCATAGATGAGTGGTTGATGTGAACCATGATGGTAAATGGCTCTAATAAAATGGACTGATGCCAGAATTTTGCCTTAAACTCCATTGACCCAGGAATAACTCTGAGGCTTTGAGCTGTTCATTAAGACTTTATTAAAATTATTTTAACCTTTGGTGGTTGTCAGAGCCAGACATGCCGGGGAGCTGAGGTTTGCCACAATGAGCCATGTCCACCCACTCATCCCCACCTCTGGCAGAGCCATAGAGGGGCCCAGGCTGGTGGCCAAGGGAACATACTCCTCCCTCAAACCTGTACGCTGACGTGTCTCCTGGAGACTGAAAGAAAGGCTCAGCTGTTTGGCTCTTTTGGTGACAGTGAGTCTCGTAGCTTAAAAATATCTACACACACCCACCTGACTCCAAAAACCTGGTCTGAACTCAAGTCCAGGCCAGTCTGACCTTGTGTTGCCCTATAGAGAAGGCATCCCTGACTTTCATTACTGGCTATGTAGGTAGAGGTATCATCAGATCCACCACTGATCTTACATCCTGGTAAAAGAGTGTTCTTTCTGCAACCAAGAGCCCAGTCTCTCTGAGTGTTCAATCTTGCAGGAAGAGTAGAGGTCTTCTGGACCCACAGTGACCACTCCCTGGAGTTTACTGAGGAGTCTAGAGTGATTTGCTCTTCTATTAAGAAGATCAGAGTGTTGTTCTTATGGGGTAGTTTCCTCTTCTCTTTTACTGTACGTACCTACCCCCAACTAATGCCCCTTTTTGCTTCCCCATCCAAAGTTCTGGGTGTCTCCTCTTCCTTCATTGTAGACCACAAAGTCAGCTATACATGCTCATTAGAGCTGTGTTTCAGTAATTCATTAGGACTGTGTTTCTGTCTCAGCAATGGGTTCTGTGCAAGGATTCAAGGCATTAAAACGTCCGTAGGCTTCTAACAACCATTTTGTGCATCCTGAAATCTTTGTTCTCCCAGATTTCCGGATTAGTAATTATGCTTAGACTTGATCTTAAGGTAAATATTCATGATAGTATCCAGGGTTTAGAATTTGTGAGGCATAGATTTCAACACAAGAAAAGCAAAGAGAAGAGACCACTGTGGGTGGTAGTAGAAAGAGACGATGTAGTGACACAAGCTTAGGGTAGTTTCCCAGGTCATGACAACTGTGCAGTGTCCATGTCTACATTGTCCTCCTCCCTTTTTGGAGCAACCATTCAACTTTTCCTCCTCTGCCCCAACTCCCACCTTCCCTGGTCTCAATAGTAAGTACACTAGAGGAAATGCCACCAAACACTGTGACTTTCCAACGTTGGGCAGCCGAAACTAATTGAACCAAAAGTAGGATCTCACCCAGCATGTGATTGGTGTAGTGGGTGAGCATGTGATGCAAGCCGAGCCAACCGCAATAGTAAGTACACTAGAGGAAATGCCACCAAACACTGTGACTTTCCAACGTTGGGCAGCCCAAACTAATTGAACCAAAAGTAGGATCTCACCCAGCATGTGATTGGTGTAGTGGGTGAGCATGTGATGCAAGCCGAGCCAACCAGGGCTCTTGACTGTGATTTTTTTTTCTTCACCTGAAATTAGGAGGATAAAAACCCTTGCTCTTCTTTTCTTGGTATTAATGATGAGAAGATTTGATCCTGAAAGCTGTTGGTGGCACCATGGAGAAACCATTCTTCCAGTTTTCCTAGTTCAACTCCTATCTTTCTCACATAAAGCAAACAAAAACAAACAACTTCCTCCTTTTGTGATAAGCAATTCAAGCCGGTTTTCTGTTCCTGGCAACACAAAGTGTCTTATTAATTGTGTAGGAGGACTGGATGTGGAATTGAGTGAGTAGAGTCTCTGGTCATACAGTGAGTTGTACATGAACAAAGACAGGAAGATTAGTGCCAATAATGAGGGCAACATATTTAGAAGTCTCCCAGGAATCCAAGAACCAGGTCTGATAGTGGAAGTTGTCCAAATATCTCAAATGGCCAGCTTGGGCATAAGATATCTGTTCCTTTTCTCCTTCTCACCACTACCAGCTTATGACTGTATCTTCTTGTCATAGTTACCTGCTTGAATGCTGCTGGAGCTCACCACGATGCTTAGAGATCTGTGCCTTTGCTCATGTGGTTTCTATTTTCAGGGGTCACCTCTACTTGGAAGCTCTCTTGAGTTCTTTTTACCCCTTCTTTGGTAATCCTCAGTGTCATATTTACACCTTTTTGTTGCCATGATCTCTTCTCCGCTTGTCTTCCTTCCTAGTCCCTGAGCTCCTTCAAGCCAGTGATAGTACTTTATTCCTGTCCATGTCTTGGGAATTCAGCAGAAGACTGTAAATGGAGAAGGAGCTGAGATGGCTCCCAAGAGTCATTGTAAAAATGAAAATCTGATCACAGGTCCCGGTGCCAGTGGGATTTGTACACATGCAGCAGCCTTCTACCCTAAATCTTATTATAATCCAGTCACTGGATTAATAAAGGCCCAGGCAGAAATGGAAGAGGTAGATGGCAGGACAATGAAAGAAATGCAAGAGGCCTCAGATATTGTTTTAGTTTCTCAGTAAAATTTTGGATTTTAATTTATTTTGGACATTTTTTTTTTTGCATAGTAAATGTTTTTATTGGTTATGAATATTCATGAGATACAAAGCTGATTGTCACCACACGTGCCCAACATGTGATGGCCAGATCCATACCGGCACCATGCCCATTACTACAAGTTGTTATTATACCCTGTCTCCGACACCCAATTATCCCTAGCCTCCCTCCCCATCCCCCTTTCCCCCACTCCATTTAATATCCCTAGTTATGCTCTCTTCCTCTGGAAGTCCAACACACCACTGTGATCTTTCTTTCCTTTCTTTCTCTCTTAGCTCCCTCTGTGCTTTGCTTATTTCACTCAACATAAGTTTCTCCAAGCTCACCTATGTTGTTGCAAATGGGAGAGTTTCATTCTTTTTCATGGCACAGTAGTATTCCATGGTGTATACATACCACAGTTTCCTTATCCAATTGTTCATCAATGGACATTTAGGTTGGTTCCATATCTTGGCTACTGTAAACAGAGCTGTGATGAACATGGGAGTGCAGGTTTGGACTTTTTGATATGCTCTTTTCAGGGGTAAAAATACCCCACAAATTTGTTTTATCTGACTTTGTAGAAGTATTATTATTTTTAATTTAAAGGATTCTTAAGGAATATGAGTCCAATGATTTCATTTTATTGGAAAGGAAACTCAGACCCCAAAATGTGAAAGGAACTTATTCCAAGCGACTTTCCCCTCAAGATCTGGCCCCCACCTGTCCCATGGGACTCACTTCTCACCACTCTGATCCACACTGTGCTCTGTTACCTAGACTACTTGTAGTTCTCTTCCCAGACTCTTCCACTAAGAATTTGCCATCCAGAATACTTTTACTGTTTTAGTTTCCTAGGGCTGCTGTAACAATTTACCATAAAATTGTGCAGCTTAAAACAACAGAAATTTATTTTCTCACAGGCCAGGAGTCCAAAAGTCTGAAAGCAAGGTGTCATCAGGGTTCCTTCTGGAGGCTCTGAGGAAGAATTCACCCCATGCCTTCCTCCAGCTTTTGGTGGCTGCAACCGTCCTTGGCATTTCTTGGATTGTAGATGCATAGCTCCAATCTCTGCCTCTGACTTTACATCATCTGTGTGTCTCTGTGTCTTCCCCTTTTCTGTGTCATATTATGGCAATTATTGGATATAGGGCTCATCCTAATTCCAGATATTCTCATCTCTAGGTCCTTACCTTAGTCACATCTGCAAAGACTCTTATTCCAAATAAGGTCAAATTCTAAGGTTCTGGTGGACTGTCTTTTGGGGAGCCACTGTTCAGTTTGCTATACTTACTTCTTGCTACCTTTTCCTATCTACTCCTACTTGCATTTCAAGTCTTTTTAAAAATTACACCCCCACCCCCACCCCTTGCAATGTTCAGCTCACCCTAGATCCATGTTAGCTGCCCTTCCTCTGTGCTCCAATAGAATGCCATGTTTCTTTCTGTTATATCAAAAAACACCCTGCATCAGCCTCTCTACTGACTTGTCTGCTTCCTCTACTGGTCTGGATACTCCCTAAGAGTAGGGGCTCTGCATGTCTTATTCATTCTTTTTGTCTCTTAACCAAGACAGTGACTAGCATAAAATAAGTGTTCAGCTGTCAGGGTTTTTAAAAGAGGAAAAGAGTTGTTTTGTTTTCAGTGAGGATTTTCCCAGGACATGTCAGATGGTAGGGCAATCATTTTTACAGAAAGTCTTTCAAAAGGACTAGACATTAGCATTTAAGGTATATCAGTGACAGATCGGGACTACACTGAAGTACCTCGAGTCATTCCCAGGACATGTCAGATGGTAGGGCAATCATTTTTACAGAAAGTCTTTCAAAAGGACTAGATATTAGCATTTAAGGTATATCAGTGACAGATCGGGACTACACTGAAGTACCTCGAGTCATCCCCTGTTACGAACTGAATTATGCCCCTCTAAAATTCATATATTGAAGTCCTTGCCCTGAGTGCCTCAGAATGTGACAGTATGCAGAGATAAGGTCTTTAAAGAGATAATCAGGTAAACATGAAGTCATTAGGGTGGGCCTGGATGCAATATGACTGGTGTTCTTACAAGAAGGAAAAATGGGGGTACAGATGGTTACAGAGATAAGATAATGTGAAGACACAGTGAGGAGACACCCTTCTATACACCAAAGAGAGAGGCCTCAGAAGAAATGACCCTACCGACACCTTGATCTCAGACTTCTAGCCTTAGAAACTATGAGGGAAAAAAAAAAAAAGTAAAAAGAAAAAGAAATTCTGTTGTTTAAGACAACCAGACTATGGTCCTTTTTTCTGACAGCCCTAGCAAACTAATACACCACCCAAGAGAAGAACTATTCATGACATGCTGAAAAATATGTAGAACTTGGAGTTAGAGTAGATTTCTTACTACTTGGGTGAGAGACTTAACCTCTCTGAGTCTTACCTGGAAAACAGAAAAAATAACTTCTTTCTTCAGACTTTCTTAGTGCCCAACACACTCAAGTCTATTTATGCATGCATCTATTTATTTATTCCATAGTCCCATGTGAGGTGCCTGCACCGTGGCCATGAATGTTTCAGGCCAAACTAAGGATGGCACATTGAGTATGACAGACAGGGTCACCACTTATGTGGCAGTTACATTCTAATGCAGGGAAACAAACACAGCAAAAGAATAAACAAGAAACATCAAGTAGTGAAAAATGTGACAGTGAAAATCAAGGGGATATGTGATAGGATGTGATGGGGGCTTCTTGAGATTGGAGGCTGATTTGATTCGCTGTGAAAAATATTGTCTTGAATGTGATTCTCATTAATGGCAATTAACAGTACCCTCAAGCCACACAGACTATTTTTCTTTGAACAAAGCAAACAGTGTAGTTCTGTATCAGTTGTATGGTCTCACAGCTGTGTTAACATTTCACAGTTTATGAAGTAGTTTTATGAACAGCATCTCTTTAAATCCTATCGACAACCCTGAGAAACGTGGTTTAGATAAGAATCCCCATGTTCTTGGGTGTCAATAGAGGGTGACATGGTCTAATTGTTACACCTACTGTCAATGACTCACCAAGGATGGAGCTGGGATCAAATCTAGGAGTTTATTACTATTATTATTATTATTATTATTATATTTTATTTTTATTGCAATGCACTGCAAATTCCATGTCACCAGTCTTAAGTAAAGTAGAAAAACATATTTTGGAAAGATTCTCCTAAAGTTATTTGTTTGGTATAAATACTGTTTGCATCTGTTTTGAGGTGTTGGACTGAAAGACTCTCAGTTAGTTTCATTTAGAGAACAAGTACTTTCAAGCTGATGCTACATCCAGTTACCCACTAATAAGGAGCAGAGATAGGACTGGAACCATTGTGGGTTTGACCCTATGCTGATTGCCAGGTTTGTGTCACAGGTTGCCTTTTTGCAATTTGGTCTTTGGGACTCAGGTTTATTTTATTTTATTTTATTTATTTTTTAAATTTTACTTCCCAATATTCATTGTAGTTGATTTTCATACCCCTTTCCCTGTTCCTCTACACCCCCTTCCCTCCCCACCTGCCCACATCATATCTGTTCACTTGACTAAATAGTTCAAGGAATTTTTGTGGTTATTCTGTCTTCTCCCCCACCTTTATTTGTTTTTGTGTTTGTTTATTTATTTATTTATTATTAGCTCCCACAAGTAAGTGAGAACATGTGATATTCCTCTTTCTGTGCCTGACTTGTTTCACTTAATGTTTCACTTAATATAATTTTTTCTAAGTCCATCCATGTTGTTGCAAATGGTAGTATTTCATTCTTTTTTATATCAGAGTAGTATTCCATTGTGTATATATACCACAGTTTCATTATCCAGTCATCAGATGATGGATGTTTGGGCTGGTTCCAGCTCTTGGCTACTGTAAATAGAGCTGCAATAAACATTGGAGTACAGGTATCCATTCAACATGATGATTTCCATTCCTCTGGGTATATTCCCAACAGTAGAATAGCTGGGCCACATGGCAGATCTATTGGTAATTGTTTGAGGAACTCCCATATCATTTTACATAAAGGCTGCACCATTTTGCAGCCCCATCAGTAGTGGATGAGAGTCCCTTTTTCTCCACAACCTCTCCAGCACTTATCATTCTGTCTTTTGGATGTTAGCCATCCTAACCGGAGTGAGATGGCATCTCAAAGTGGTTTTGATTTGCATTTCCTGGACTCAGGTTTAGATTTTTTTTTTAACAGAACTTAGATCTTTGTAACAACTTTTTCTCACCATAGTAATAGCAACATGCTCTTGGTAGGGCTCTAAGATGCCTTTTCACATACTCTTGTATAAACTATTTTCACAGCCCTTAGCCTAGGTGTTCTTGTAGTCTGTTGATTTGCCTTTCTTCCTCAGGAGGGTGTGAGCTCCTTGAGGGAAAAATCTCCCCACATTAATATCTCTACTCCCAGTTTCAGCACGTAGCAGGCATTGGGACAAGCAGTGAGTTTTCAGGTTTGGTGAAATCTAAGTCACACACTGAGGAAGTATGCAATTGTAAAGAGTATGAAATTCCAAAGTATATTGCCAAAAAAACAAGGAAATTTGTGAATATTTTCTCTAAAGGATTTGACTGAATACATAGGGCTCTCTTTTCATGGTGATTTAGTTCCATTTCCTACAAGAATCTAGGGTTAGAATACACTGTGTCAGAAGATGATAGAAATAGAGAA
>NW_007728574.1:0-3240 GCF_000696425.1 Galeopterus variegatus
TTCAGGTTTAGCCTAACTTCTTAAACATATGTATAAAATGTTAACCTTGCAAAAGACAGGAAATTTTTCTCCAGGCTAGTCTCTGTTGTAAGATAAAGAATTGTAGTGCAGCAAGGGTGTTGGCTCAGAGAACAGGCAGGTTACTGATTGATATGTAAAGATACTGGGAAATTTGTTGTAAGGAGAGAGAATGTTTGCTAAGATCAAACTTTCGTTGGTGGATCAACTTAACTTCTTGCAAATCGCAATATGGAATGTCACCTTGCTTGTTTCACTGAATGTTACCAGCCTATATTGTTAAACTATAATCCCACCTGTGTTCTTTTCCTGTAACTTTCTGGTCTGGAGAATAAATGTGGGTCGAGAACCCCAATTTGTGGTTAATTTCCCAAATGGAAGGAATGCCTCTTTCTTGAGGGTTCCAGGAGATTAACCCTTTCAGGGCTTCTCACTGCTTGGAAGAGATGGGCTTTGAGTAATCCTTTGTGGCTCCGTCACCCAGGGAAAAGGAGTGACAAATCCATGGGAAGCAAAGCAGCAATAAAGCAAATTACTTATTTTACTAAAAATATCAGTGAACTTTATTTATACTTAAACCTGTATGATTTGTAAATCCATTTTACTTGTTGTGTGGTACTGTATTATATTCATAACCCACAATTCATCTCCTACTGAGGAAGAATTAGGATGTTTCCATTCTAGGGGGATTAATGTAGTGCCCCTATCTACATTCCTGTACTCTGACTCTTCTAAAGCACACCCACCTAGACTGAAATTGTTGCAATTCAGTATACATGTACTTTTGCTTATTTATGGTATTACCAAATTACATCCTAAAACAGAATTTTCACTGCAACAAGAAAATAGTCAATCTGAATGGTATTAAATTTTACCTCAAGGAAGTTTTAATTTCTTGATTAATGAGATTGAACATTTGTTAATATACATATGCTTTACTTGTTTTTTTCTTAAATTGTGTATCTTTTTAGTTATTGAATTTTGGCTTTTATATATATATATTATGGATAGTATAAATTTGCTAATTGTGTATGTTGCAAATATCTATTCCCTTCCTGAGAATTTCTTTTCACCTCTTTGAGATGTGATATATGTATGTAATATATTATAATATGTAGCATATATAATATATGGTATATAGTATATACATATATTATAATATATTTTCACAATACTATATATGTAGAGAATGTGTTCTCATTCTGTAATATCACCCACTACCTTATAATGTGTGATTTTTTTTATGCCTTTAGGAAATGTTATTTTATCTTAATATCATGGCAGTGTTTAAAACAAAACTTGTGCTGGACAAGGTTAAACAATCAAGGAGGACTTTATTCAGGCTATTTCAATAGGGGAGAGAGAATAGAACTCAATATGAATTCAATTCCACTAAAACAAAGAGTGTAGGGTTTTTAAAAGCTGGGATGAAAACCTAACAGATATGAGAGGTAACACAAATGTTGATTAGCTTGAATGAGCCATTTCACAATGTATACATATTTCAAAACATTATTTTATACATGATAAATATATACAATTTTTATTGGCCAATTAAAAAATAAAAATAAATAAATTTAATAAAAGCTAGGTTAAGAGGCAGATCATTGGCCATTCATGTTTGCTAACTGGTTTTACACGAATGGATGTAAACTTCCTCATATCTTCATGACATAAAATAGTTTTAAAAATTGGAGCAAAGCTCTCAGAGAAGTTAGGCTCCTGCCCTCACATAGAGACTGGGTATAATGGTACTACCTTCCTTGATGATGACATTTCAAAACAATGTCCCCTAGGACTTTGAGAAACACATTCCTGGGTGCAAAGCTGCCAAGAGTCTTTTTAAAAGATTTAAATATATCTCAAAGGGGCAGAGAAAAATAAATTAGAATTGTAACCATTCTAAGGAAAAGATTCTAAGAAAAGAAAGATTCAGGTCTGGAGTCAAAAAGGAGACTTTATATAAAGTTTTGTCAAGTTGTGGGACATGATAAGGCCCTCTTGGTAAGCAGTAATCACCTAAATTTTTTTCTAAATGATTTGAATATTTGCACATCAAATGTGGGTACAATATTTATCCGAAATTTATTTTTGTACATAATGTAACAAATGAATCTACTTTTATTTTTAATCACATGATTAACTAAAACCATACTATCAAAAATGCTATAATTTCATAGGGATCATCCAGCTTTCCAAAACTTCTTCATTAGTATTTGTTAACTTTTCTCTTTAGCCATATATATATGAGGGGCCTTCAAAAAGATCATGAAAAGATTACTATTATATTTTAGTTTCACTTCTCCATGAATTTGTTTGAAGTACCCTCATATATATGTGTGTTATCCTGATGTAAATGTATCATCAAATTATAAATTAAAAAAAATGATTAGATTATATTTTAATTATAGATTGATTTAGCAACAATGAATACTTTTATGACTCTGAGACTTTCCATACAGGAATATAAAAAAAAATATATCAATTTCATTTTATTAAATCTATAATGAAAAGAATTTCTTCCAAAATATTGTGTATATTTATGTATTTTTTTAGGTAAATTAAATTCATGAGGCTATTAACATTAATGCATTTTATTAAATTGTATCTCCTTACATTTTTATATGTAAATAAAATAAATTTGATATTGAGTTTATAATATTTTATACATTTGTAGCATTGCCAAATATTCTCTTAACTATAATACATTGCTGAAAAATAATTCTGCATGTTCTGCACAGACAGTAATTTCATGTGTAAAAACTAGAAGTGCATTCTTCTCCCCAGGATAAAAACTGTCAAAATATTGCAAGCAAGCAGTAAGGTAGGGTATACTTACTAAGAGAATACTTTTGTTTTAAATTTAAGAAAGATTTTTGCAGTAATATTACGGTAGTACTGGTGTCTTAGTCTGTTTTGTGTTGCTGTAACAGAATACCTGAGACTGGGTAATTTATAAAGAAGAGAGGTTTGTTTGGCTTATGATTCTGGGACAGCTGCATCTGGCATGGGCCTCAGGCTGCTTCTACTCATGGCAGAAAGTGGCAGGAAGCCAGCAGGTACAAGCAGATCACATGGTGGGAGGAAGCAAGAGAAAGAGAGAGAGAGAGGAGGTGCCAGGGTCCATTAAACAATCAGGTCTCCTGGGAACTAATAGAGCTAGAACTCATTCACTACCCCTCCTCCCCGCAGGGGGAGCATTAATCCATTCATGAGGGATCC
>NW_007728574.1:4129-7457 GCF_000696425.1 Galeopterus variegatus
AAATGTTGGTGAAGTCTATGAATAATATCTACCTGTCATTATTTTTAGGGGAGGTTACATATGTATTTGGTATATTATTGGAATTTTTCTAATTAATTTTCAGAAACTTTTTACTAGTCATTTTCTTAATGTATTTTGGCATTGAGGTTATAATAGACTCAAAAGTTCTTCAGGTTTTTCTATTCTGTAGAATAACGAACTTACTGGTATTAGAAAGTTTTAGACTTTACCTTTCAAACAATCTGGGACATATACTGTTTTATTTTTTTCATTTGTTTTGTACAATTATAATTCACTGGTCTGATTTATTTTATAGATTTGGCATCGTCAGGTTTTGTACTCCTTTTGTCACTTTATAGTAGCTTGTAATATTGTTAGATATTTTCTAATTCCAAGTTTTCAAATTCACTGTTAGAAATATTTTCTTACATATTCAAAATAACTTTTCAAAAAAGGTCTCTTCTACTTGTTCATATATATATATATATATACACATACATCTTCTACTTTTACATATATATATATATATATAAAACACACTATATATATATATATATACACACACATCTTCTACTTTTACATATATATATATATATATAAAACACACAAAAAATATTCATTAATTAGGCAAAATCTTTAGAAAGGAGAGAAACAAGCAAAAATAAGTGCCCATTTGTCTTGATTGTTTTGTTTTTGTTTTATTTGTTTTCTTTTTCACTAATTTTACTCTTATCATTATTATTTTCTTTCTCCTAATTTATTTTGATTTATTTAATTTAAATACTTCATGAGCTGGACATTTATATAAAAAAAAACTGACTTTCTTCTATAATTATTTTCATTTTGACACTGAGACTTTCCCAAAATATACTTTGTGTGCCTCTTACTAATTTTGTACATGCCTTTTTTTTTATTTCAGTTGGTAGTAAATATTGCTAATTTCATCATAATGTTAAATTTTCCCCTTAATTAAACAAGTGTTTTTAATACAAATGTATAAGATTTGAAATATTAAATTTTTCTTATATTTCTCTTTTAAACTCATTGCTTTCAATGATTATGTGTGTGTGTGTGTGTGTTGACAGAGAGAGAGAGAGAGAGAGAGAGAGAGAGAAATCTTGATTTCTCAGTAACTAGGGGATGGGCATTCAAACCTCTCACTATGTGGATTTCTCATTTTACCTTCCTATATTTGATAATATTTATTTCTGTATATTTTGAGGATCTTTTGTTAAAAGCATAGTAGTTAAGATTTCTTATACTATCCTGAATAATTTTCTTTCTTTCATTTTCATGTGGTATTCCAATTTAAATGTTTCTGTTTTTTTTATATTAATAGAGCCACAGAAATTTTTTATAGTCAGTATTGCTTAAAGCATTATTCTTCATATGCTTACACTTTTTTTCATTTTTAAATTTCCACATGATCAATAATGTGTCCTGTAAAGAATCTATTGCTTGCTATTTAAAGTAATATTTACAAATTTGCTTATTAATAAAAAAGTTTTAAAATAATTTTATTATACTATTATGTATTTCTTATATAATAAATTTTCTTATGCTTTGTTCTAAATTCATCATGCTGTTTTGTTTGATTTTATTTTGTCTTTCTTTGTCACATTTCTACCTCCTCCCTTCCCATTCATTTCTTCCTTTTGGTTTCATAGCTGTACTGGTTTTGGAAATTATATATATTCTATTACTACTTTCATGATTACCATAACATTTTTAACATGTATATAATATTAATTGATTCATAAATCTAATATTTAATCTCTACCAAAACCTAAGAACCATCTACTTATAAATCTATAATGATATCATAATGATAATGTCTTCTAAATATCTGTATCTACCCCAGATTTTTTTTTTTTTTTTATGGTTACAGGCACATTATTTAACTACTTTCTTGACACTTCCACTTGATATTTTTCAGACTTTCTATCTGAATATGTCCAAAAGTAAATTTGGGATTATCCTTCTTTCATTTCTTCCTGTGCAAGTACATGACACCATATATTACTGATTATTCATGCCTGAATTTTGTTTTCATTAAACTCAGACACTTTTTTCCATTGTAGTATGACATATGCAGACATCAATAATTTTAACAATAACATAACCATGCAAAATGCCAGGCACTGTTAATCAGATATTCTCATTAGTTATTGTGTTTAATCGCCACAATCGTTCTTTGTGTAGTTCCAAGGCTGCCTGGAAAGCTTTGGTAATCAAAGATCAGATTCAAACTCCAACACTCCTACTTTGGAGCCTATGTTCTTCATCATCACTTGATTCTGTCTTTAAATCTAATTTTCTGTTTATGTTCCTTTCTAAACACACTCTTAAGAAAGGTTTGTACTAGCTTGGAACTTATAGCAGAGGCAGGTAATGGAGATAGTAGGTTAATGCAGATATATACATTGATATAATCACACTGGGATCCAGATGGGGAAAAAGGAGATATAAAATAAGCAAACCTTTCAGATTATAAATATGGCTCTGTTACCCCCATGCTAGAAGACTATCACTGGGTTCTCGTTGTAGTTTTAATTAACCACTTTACTATCCACATTTCACACCAATATTATTATCACAGAAACTTCTCCATTACATTAGCCTTTATCCATCTTCTGGAAGTAGCTCTGAGTAGATTTTTATTTATTTATTTTTGTCTGTATAATCCATTCTTCTATTCCCCATCTTTAGTTATTGACCTATCATTCGCCTACTCTTAACTTGAATATTATTTCTCCATATTTTATGCTCCTCAAAAATACCATGTAAGTCTCATTTTTAAAATTACAATTTTAAGGGCCGGCCCGGTGGCTCACTGGATAAGTGCGCCGCTTGGGAAGTGCGGTGGCGCTCCCGCCCGAGGGTTCGGATCCCACATACAGACCGGTTCCCGCTCACTGGCTGAGCGAGGCGCGGGAGCGACGCCGAGGGTTGCGATCCCGTTGCCGGTCCCCAGTCCGGTACGGGGGCAACACTGAGGGTTGCGATCCGTTGCCAGACACGGAAAGAAAAGACAAAAAAATACATATATATACAATTTTAATTACACAAATTTGTACAATTAATTATGTAAGGCCCAACTCCTCCAATAACTGAAAAGCTTCCTGACAAAAGCAAACTGTCTTGTTGAGAAATCCAACCAGTCCAGCAACTGAGTCCTTCTTTCTCTCTTTTTCTCTATCCTGCACATATGTTTACACATTCATTTTTATTACATGGAGACAAAATTAAGTAATATGAACAAATTAGAATTGAAAATTTAAAGAAAACTATGAAGAGCATCTTGCTAGATTTTAAAGGTAATTATTTT
>NW_007728574.1:7932-16881 GCF_000696425.1 Galeopterus variegatus
AATTGAAAATTTAAAGAAAACTATGAAGAGCATCTTGCTAGATTTTAAAGGTAATTATTTTGTTTAATTATATCAACAAAAGTGAGTATTGAAACCATCCATTCTTACATTGAGTTACTGAGTTAATATAATCATTTAAATTTGCAACATGTTGTTATGCACACAAAGAAAAGGTGTTTTTAAGGTCATTCTAGCAATAAACTATGGAAGATTTAATTACCAAATTTGAAAACCAAAGGTTTGACACTGTACTACAGAAAGAATTAGTTTTATGGGATAGAAATTTAATTTGAATTAATAAATTTTGATTTAAATATATACCTGCCTAGAAAGAGATAAAAATTCAATCAATAAAAAATATCCAACACCAACTGTAATAATAAAATCACTACTGCCACTTTATTAATGTATTGCTAAACTTACGAGTATATTTTTACACAATTAAAAAAAGTAAACAGAATATTTGAATAAACATAATTACATCTTGTGAATATACTTTGTAAATCAAATATATAATAACAAAGTGAATATTATTAATAACAATGAATATAACATTGTAAATAAGTTTGTAGTTGTAAAAATGCAGTAACTTTTGGCACATAATTAAAACGCTCTATGATACAGTTTTCTCATACTAAAACTGGTTTACAAGGAGTGAGCGACTTTGAGAATTTGTGACTTTAAGTTAGAAACAGATATAGTAGAGAGAAGGAACTTGTTGGGGATGAATATAAGAAAGTTATATGAGCATGTCTTTTAGTTTACACCCTACAAAGAAAAAAATATCTTTTAACTAAAAGAGATATCTTTGGTTAAATGGCATTCTTTTGATCCCATTTACATTTTTGTCTGCCTTCAAGTTTATAAAGCACAGACTTCTCTTAATCAAATAGCTATAGTTTAAATATATATATATATATATATATATTTTTTATTGTGGATCTTATTGGATCAATCTGAATGCCTCTTATTCCATTCACCATTATCTGTCAAGTTTATAAAGCACAGACTTCTCTTAATCAAATAGCTATAGTTTAAATATATATATATATATATATATATTTTTTATTGTGGATCTTATTGGATCAATCTGAATGCCTCTTATTCCATTCACCATTATCTGGACATACTAGCTAAGATATTCAAGCAAACTGTGATTACTAACGCCAAGAAATAAAAGAAGTAATGCTGATTGTGCTCCTGTTTCATCCCCCCATATCCTAAACCCCAGAAGAAGCTGCCTTTGTTCATAGTTATTTCTTTAGCCTTTGAGGCAGATACATTTGCATTGTTCTCCATTGCGCCGGTGTCTGAGGCATAATCAGGCTGAAGTGAAGAATCTGGCATTCATGTGTTTTTCAAATGAGAAGGAAACTATGTGCGGTGACTTCAAAAGTTTCGTGGAAAAATGTAATTAAAAGATAAATATAAAAAAAAACAAACTTTGTTTCTCAACTTAAGCTCTATCAAGTTCAAAATACTTTGTAAGCAATGATACCAGCCATTTACTCTATCTCCAAAGAACTAAAAGTCCTTGGAATTTAACCATTACATTATTAACTGAAGAAAAATTAAAACTGAAGAAAATCTTTAAAGTTAATTTTAAAATTTAATTTACTTATTTATTTACTTTTTAAGATTAGGAAACAAAAAAGTCAGAAGGTGCCAAATTAGGACTGTAAGGGGGATACTTTTTGATTTTCCATTGAAATTCTTGCAAAATTTCTCTGTTTGAGAGGAATGTGCAGGAGCATTGTCATGGTGGAGAAGAACTCTCTGATGAAGATTTCTCTGGCATTTTTCTGCGCAAGCTTTAGCAAACTTTCTCCAGTCTTCTAATAAGTAAATGTTATTTTTTCTTTGGCCCTTCAGAAAGTCAACAGATAAAATGCTTTAGGCTTCCAAAAAACTGTTGTCATGACCTCTGCTCTGACCTGTCCACTTTTGCTACCTTTTATTTATTTATTTAATATTATTATTTTTTTACATTCTATGATGTTGCATAGCAATTGGGAAGGAAGGGGAGAGGGGAAAGAGGAAGGAAATATGATGGAAGAAGGACGAAGGAAGAGGGGTGGAATTGAGGCCTGTGGCACCCCCGCCCCTCATTCCCTCATGGGAGACTGGGGAGCTTCCAGCAGTGGCTTGGTCATTGCAAGGCTGGGTGCAGATGTCAGGCAAGTGTGGCAAAAGCCCTCCTCCCCCACCACTCCATCCTGGGAACCCAGTGCCCTTCTTGTTGCAGCTTGGTGATCGTCACTGGGCTGGTTGAGCATGTTGTCGGGGTGTGGCAGAAGCCTGAGGCCTAAGGCCCCCCACTGCCCCACTCAGGAGAACCTGGGGCACTTCGTGCAGTGACTAGGTGGTCATCACTAGGCTGGTTGCATGTGTTGGGGCCACTTTTGCTTTGACTAAACCACTTCCACCTCTTGGTAGCCATTGCTGTGATTGTGCCTTGTCTTCAGGATCATACTGGTAAAGCCATGTTTCATCACCTGTTAGAATTCTCCAAAGAAATGCTTCAGGATCTTGATCACACTTCTTTAAAATTGTCATTGAAAGCTCTGCTGTTGTCTGCAGTTGATCTGTGCACAACAGTTTTGGCACCCATCAAGTGGGAATTTTGCTCAACAGAAATTTTTCAGTTAGAATTGTCTAAGCTGAACCAATTGAGATATCTATGGTGCTGACTATTGTTTCTGCTGTTAATCATTGGTTCTCTTCAATTGGGCACAAACAAGGTGATTTTTTCCTCTCGGATTGATGCAGATGCTTCTTCTGCAGGCTTTATCTTCAGCATTGTCTACTAGTCCCTTCATAAAATGAGTTATCCATTTATAAACTGCTCTTTTTTTTTAAAGGCATTGTCCCTATAAATTTTTTGTAAAGCATCAGTGATTTCACTTTTCTTCCACCCAAGCTTCACCGTAAATTTGACATTTGTTCTTGGTTCAATTTTACTAGAATTCATGTTGCTCTGATCAGGGCTCTTTTCAAATGGATGTCATACCCTATTTATCGTTCAGAAATGTTCTAAAAAGTTAGTACGAGCTTATTTTGGTAAAAATATTCTGCAATTCATGAAGAGCTTTTTTATAATATGCATTTTCCATGAACCTTTTGGAGATTTGTAATTTTCAAAAGTTTTTCATTTATTAAAACGTCATTTTGTCCTTAGTAGTATCTCCTTCATTTTTCATATAAACTAACACCATTTTATTTATTATAATATGCATTTTCCATGAACCTTTTGGAGATTTGTAATTTTCAAAAGTTTTTCATTTATTAAAATGTCATTTTGTCCTTAGTAGTATCTCCTTCATTTTTCATATAAACTAACACCATTTTATTTATTGTGTCATGATTTTGCATTTATCTGTATCCACCAGGAGAACACCAGGTTCATGAAAAATGTATTATGTATACAAGAATAGCCAGAAAAATTATTCCTTATTTTTTACAGTACAGTAAAATGAAGTATTTATGTAAAATTTTTGTAAAACTTATTGCTTAACTAATTTAAAAATAAATTATAAAATATGACCAAATGACTATTTTATTAAAAATGCTGAAAATTGGGTTTTATTCAGATATCATATTTTACATTATTACCTTTTCATATAATTACATTTTTAATATAATTTTATTATTAGATTTTATGAAGCTTTATGAAGACAGGGTCTATCTAAGATATTTTGAATTTATTCATTGTGTCAATTATGTAAATCTAGTACACTTGCTTAAAATTATTAAGAATATTCATTGTATTTCTGTTATATGCTATTTGCCTAGCATATTATTAAATTAATAATACACTTTCATCTTTCAACTATATACACTGACAAATAAAATATTCATAAAATATAAAATTATTTCAACTTAATAGAGATATAATCTGCTTTATTTGTAAGATTATTTCTGTACTATTTTTCGTGATTTGGGATTGAGATAATTTTCAAATTTCCTTGCATTTCATATTATTTTACATTATAAAATAAAAAAATAATTAAGAACAAAAATATGAACTAAATATATTAAATACTGTGAAATGTTTTATTAAATTTAATAAGGCCATCATGTGAAGAAATAGTAGTTTGCAAATATGAAATTATTTAGTTAATCTTATTAATAAAACTAGAAAAACATCTAATTTTCTTCACAAGGATATTTAACAGTTCATTAGGTAGAGAAAATCACTAGGTAGGGAAAATTATTTACTAATCAGCAATTGTAAATTATTAAAATAATTAATTTTCTACTGGAAAAAACATTCAGATAATAGATAAGAAGTATTTCAGCAGAATAGCCAGTAGCTAATAAATGCACGTAGCTAAATTAATGCACGTAGCTAGAAGTCCTTCTTTTCCGGGGCCCAGTGACTAAGCAGTTTTTGCCCGCCATAGGTCCAAATTCCAGGAGAACATTATTTCAACTAATGCAAATTCTATTTATCAATTTCAGTGAGAATTTGTTGTGATAACTAAAAAAATAGCTCAAAAATTTGGAATATAATTTCTCCACTAACATTTTCTTAGCATCTTAACACCATGAGCTAATAAGGTTAACAACACATACATGGTGTAGAAATTAAAGCTATTTTGAAAATTCACAGAAAGGGTAGACTATCAAAATAAATTAGAAGGTTAAAAAAAATACTTAGATGGCTAAATCTCTCTTGACTGTCATAAGGTGCTCAGATTAATATGCTGCCATTTTAATTCCTCAATCATTTTCTTTTTCTTTTAAATATAGCAAAATCTAAAATACATTGAAAAATAATCTCATTGTGCCTCTTATATTGATAGTTTAATCGTAGTTGCAGCAGTGATGTTACACTAATTTCTTAAAGCTTAAACATCTTAAAGAAAATGGAGGCACAATAAAAAGAATCATGCAGTATGTTATGAAATTAAGGGAATATGTATTTTCATGTAGAGCAAAAGTACTTTTAATTCAGAAAGAAATTGTAACCCTGCCATCTACAAAAAATTGCACCCTCAAATAAATACAACCGTATTAAATACCTCAGTGTACAACTGATATATGCTAATTAAAACGCATATTTTATATGCATTTACATATTCAAATAATTTTCTAATCTAAATTTCAAATAGTGTCTATTATGCAATCAATATTTGAGAAATACCTTTCAACTTCTTGGACCCTATCACTTTCCTTCAAGGCAGGGGACCAAGATTAGTGTCTCTCACTTTCCTCATCTGTATAATGAAAGTGACAATGGTGCTTATCTCTGGGATCCATATTAAGAAAAATTATTTACTTGTGTTTATTAAAATAATTTACTTGCATTTACCTGCATTATTAGAAGAGTTTTTATAGGTAACTAATACCCAATAAATGCTAGTGGTATTTGTGGTGGCAGTTTTTATTGTCTTTATATCTGAATCATCTAAGGTAAAGGAAAATAATACAGAGTTAAAACCAAACTTAGATATTATCACTACTTCTCTTTTCAACAGGTCTGGTTAACAATGTTATCAACTGTGATCCATAAGGTTTAATAATTGCCATCCATAAATGTTAATTTTGAATATTCCAAATGTGTGATATGCACTAATTCGAACATGTATGTTTGTATAAATTGATAGATTTTAAATATTTCAGCATGTATCTATAATTGTTTGATGACATATAATATTCCACATATTTTTTTCTGTACAATTTTCTCTTTTTTGATAAACTGGCAAAGAGATTCTGAAAACAGCATGAAAGATACAAAAGTACTTCAAAAGCTTTTGGAAAATGGAATTAAATGATAATGCAAATCTTTTCATGAACTTTTTGAAGACCCCTCCTAGATACATTTTAGATGAGAGCTATTCATGCTATTTCCTAGACATTGAATATATAATCTGAGCAGAAGGACAAATACTTAGTGGAGAAGACATTTGATAATTGTTGATTAGTTAAAAAGTGTCTCACTCATGAACTTTATAAATTTATTGAAAATCAATCAAGAAATCCTGATCCCAAAACAGGGCTCTTTACCACACTACTTTGTAGAGACTGCACTAAATTATAGAGGTCTTGCTAGGATAAGACAGAATTCAACTCAAAACTGTTAGCTGACTTAGTCTTTATGACAAATGAAAGTCGTGGAGCTTTATTATAGACTAACTTTCTTAAAACTTAGGGCTATGAGGAAAGAGATTGACCCAGCTCTTCATGAGTGGGACAAAAGAGGGCAAACATTTGTTAGCAAAGCCCTTTTGCATTTCTAATAAGCTGTATGGATGTTGTGGACTCTATTTTTCTATAGACCTCACTCACAACAATAAGACTGCAGACACCATTGTGGGAGCGAGTACATACATACATACCCCTTCGTATGCTTGCGGGGGTGGGGAATGAGTACGGATTTCTCATAGGTTTTACCACATGATGTGCTAGGAATAGGGAAGAATACTTCTGCATTGGTTCAAATTATCCTTTTACTGGATATAATGACAGAGAGTATTGTCCTTCAGATAAAAAATAAGTAAATGAAGAACTTCCAGTTTCAGCTCCAGCATATAAAGAGCTAGAAAGTTCTTGCTCTCATTCTTACAACAGGGGGAAAATAAATAAATAAATAAATAAAACAACTAGGAAATCAATGATTCTTATGATCTAATCACATAGTTTATGACACAGGGCAAACAGTCTTATTTATGTATCTTTAACAAAAATAAGGGCAATAAGGGAAATGGCAATACTGAATCGTAGAAAATGAAAATTTTCAAATGTATTAGATATTGCAAAATTGTTACCCAGCCATAAAAGATAACTTCTCCCAGTTATCTTCAAGTTTTAATATTAGAAAATGTTGGGCCATGTTGCGGCGCAATCAAATCATAAGGCGCCTGCCTAAGTATGGTTCCTGTTCCCTAAAATAGATCAAGCGGTGGCCATCTTGCTGGCGTAAGGCCTCCGCCGCCGTTTCACGAGCGCTTTAATGCACGTAGCTAGAAGTCCTTCTTTTCCGGGGCCCAGTGACTAAGCAGTTTTTGCCCGCCCTGTCATCACCCCTCTTCATAACTTGTGGCTTCCCCTGATTGGATAACCATCTCCTCCCGCCTCTCCTCTCTGTTTCCGCTTTCTTCCTCTATATAAACTCCAACACCTTTCTAATAAACGGAGTTCCGGCTTTGACCACTCTCCTGGCTCGGTGGTGTTCTTTCTCGGCCCCCGGGGAGGAAGATCCTGGGGGGGAAGGGCTGTGCCAGCGACACTCATCATCCCGCTCAGCCCCACAAGGGACCCCCGGCTGGACCGGGGTCTCTTCCCGCTCGGTTTTGTCGGCCTCTGGCTCAGGGAGGCCCGACAAGAAAAGATTTAAATTATGCCAAATTAATATTATATACCATATTTTATTTTTTAAACCTAAATTTCCTGCATAGTGTTGCCAATGACCCTCTCTCTAATGGAGTCACTGGCAATTTGTTTTGCTCTGCTGTCTATTGCCTGTAAAAATGCGCTGCCTATTTCCTATCATGCTCTCATTTTTTTACTTCTTTTTAGAAAAAAAAAAGTGTAGATACTAGCTCTTTGTCAATTAAATATGTTTAAATTTTTTTCCCCTATATATTGCTTAACTTTTGTTGATTTAATTTATAGTGCTTATCTTTATAGTTTCAATTTTAATATTTTAAAATGTATGAACCATTCACTTTATGGTTTGCATTTTGGGTACATTTTCTGAGAAATTCTCCTTTTTCTTGATGCTATTAAAATTAAAGTTTCTTTTTAAATTTCTAATCTATCTGGATTCAATATTTATAGAGTATTTTTCCATATTAATGCTTATTTTCAGTGTGCTTTTCCTTGAATAACCTATCTTTTATACAGTGATTTCTAGCCACTTTTTTTCCAGCTCTTTCTCTTTAATGATTATAAAATCCTATTAATAATATGGATGCTAACATTTTACAATTTATGAAGTTTAAAAAGTGATGCCATATATACTATGTTTTCCCTGACATGTTACATTGATTCTGTTAGAAAGCCCTGTTGACTCGTCCTCAAAAGTATTCCCATAGATGTGTCCACTTCTTTTCTGCTACCACCATAGCCACCATCATCTCTTACTTGGACATGGTAAGAGATGCCAAACATGTTTTTTTCTTTTGTGCTTTTGCTTCCTCAGTGCCCATTTGTGCTGCTATAATAAAATGCCTTAGACTGGGTAGCTTATAAACAACAGAAATTTGTTTCTCAAGGTTTTGAAGACTGCAAGTCCAAGAACAAGATGCCAGCAGGAACAGTGTTCTATTTCCTGGTTCGTAGATGATGGGCTTCTCTCTTTGTTTTCACATCATAGAAAAACCAAGTAGTTCTCTAGGGCATCACTTACAAGAGCACTAATCCCATTCATAAGTGTTCTGCCCTCTTTTTTATTTATATTTATTTTCATTTTTGTTTTTATGCTATTAAAACATAATTGATTGTACATATCTGTGGGGTACAGCATTGAATATCAATACCCGTGTGCAGTATGTGATACTTAAATCAGGATAATTAGTTTACTCAACCTTATACATTTGTAATCATTTTTCATGCCCTTTACCAATTTCTTGCTAAACTCCCCTCCCCCTTATCCCCATTTGTTAGCCTCAGTTCTGCTCTCTCCTTTTGAAAGTTCAACAAATTATTATGATTGTTGTATCTTTCTTTATTTTTTAATACTTTTTTTTTTTTGCTCTACTATGAGTGAGGACATGCAGTATTTCTCTCTGTGTGTCTGGATTATTTCTTAACATAATTTTCTCTAAGTTCACCCATGTTGCTGTGAATGGCACAATTTTGTTCTTTTTTAATGGCAGAGTACTATTCCATTGTGTATACATACCATATTTTTCTTATCCAGTCATCCCTTGATGGACATCTAAGTTGGTTCCAACTCTTGGCTATTCTAAATAGAGCTGCAATAAACATGGGAGTGCAGGTATC
>NW_007728574.1:17514-20400 GCF_000696425.1 Galeopterus variegatus
ATTTTTTTTTTTTTTTTTTTTTTTTTTTGCTCTACTATGAGTGAGGACATGCAGTATTTGTCTCTGTGTGTCTGGATTATTTCTTAACATAATTTTCTCTAAGTTCACCCATGTTGCTGTGAATGGCACAATTTTGTTCTTTTCTAATGGCAGAGTACTATTCCATTGTGTATACATACCATATTTTTCTTATCCAGTCATCCCTTGATGGACATCTAGGTTGGTTCCAACTCTTGGCTATTCTAAATAGAGCTGCAATAAACATGGGAGTGCAGGTATCCCATTGACATGACAATTTCCATTCCTTTGGGTATATACCCAGCAGTTAGATTACAGAATCTTAAGGTGGTTCTATCTGTTATTGCTTGAGAAACCTCCATACTCTTTTCCATAATGGCTGCACTAATTTACAGTTCCTACCAACAGTGTAAGAGGGTTCCCCTTTCTCTGTATCCTCACCTTCATTTGTTATTCTCTGTCTTTTTGATAATTCCCAGTTTAAGGGGATGTGGTTATATCTCAATATGGTTTTGATTAGCATTTCCTAATGCTTGGTGATGTTCAGCATTTTTTCATGTGTCTGTTGGCTATTTGTATATCTTCCTTTGAGAAATGTCTATTCAACTCCTTTGCCCATTTTTTAATTGGGTTACTTGTTGTTTTACTGTTAAGTTGTTTGAGTTCTTTGTATATTCTGGGTATTAATCTGTTGTTGGATGCATACTTTGCAAATATTTTGTCCCATACCATAGGTTGTCTTTTTGCTCTGTTGTTTCTTTTGCTGTGCAGAAGCTTTTTAGTTTAATATAATCCCATTTGTTTATTTTTCCTTTGTTGCTTGTGCTTTTGGGGTCCTATTCATATAGTCTTTCCCACTTCTACTTCCTGAATTGTTTTCCTTATGTTTTCTTTTAGGAATTTTAGGATTTCAAGTCTATTTAAGTCATTAATCCATTTTGAGTTGATTTTTGGTATATACTGTATAGTATGAGTCTAGTATCATTCTTCTATGTATGGATGTCCAGTTTCCCACTACCATTTATTGAAGAGGAAGTCTTGCCTCAATGTATGTCTTGGTGCCTTTGTCACAGGTTAGTTGGCTGTAAGTATGCGGGTGGATTTCTGGGTTTGCTATTCTGTTCCATCAGTCTGAGTGTCTGTTTTTATGTCAGTATCATGCTGTTTTGGATACTATTGTGTTGTGGTATAATATCAAGTCAGGTAGTGTTATACCTCCAGCTTTTTTTTTTTAGCTCAGGATTGCTTTGGCTATTCGGGGTCTTTTGCCATTCCATATGAATTTAGGATTGTTTATTTTTTTCTATTTTTGAGAAGAATATCATTGGTATTTTGATGAGGATTGCATTAAACATGTAGATCACTTTGGGTAGTATGGACATTTTCACAATGTTAATTCTTCCAATCCAAGAACATGGAATGCCTTTACATCTTTTGTGTCCTCTTTAATTTCTTTAAGCCATAATTTGTAGTTCTTGTTGTAGCGATCTTTCATCTCCTTGGTTAAATTNTAATTCTTCCAATCCAAGAACATGGAATGCCTTTACATCTTTTGTGTCCTCTTTAATTTCTTTAAGCCATAATTTGTAGTTCTTGTTGTAGCGATCTTTCATCTCCTTGGTTAAATTGATTCCTAGGTATTTTATTTTGGGGATGACAATTGTAAATGAGCTTGCTTTCTTGATTTCTTTTTCTGCTAGTTTGCTATTGGAGTGTACACATGCTACTAATTTCTGCATGTTGATTTTGTATCCTGCAACTTTACTGAAATCATTTATCAGCTCTAGGAAGGTTTTTATTGTAGTGTCTTTAGGTTTTTCTGTGTGCAAACAGGAACAGTTTGACTTTGCCTTTCCAATCTGGATGTCTTTTATTTCTTTCTCTCAGCTGATTGCTTTGGCTAGTAATTCCAATACTATGTTAAATAAGAATGGTGAGAGTGGGCATCCTTGTCTTGTTTCTGTTCTTAAGGGAAAAGTTTTCAGCTTTTCCCCCTTCAGGATGATATTAGTGGTGGGTTTGTTGTTTATGATTTTTATTGTATTGAGATAGTTTCCTTCTATACCTAATTTGCTGACAGTCTTTATCATAACAAGATGCTGCATTGTGTCAAATGATTTTTCTGCACCTATTTAGATAATCACATGGATTTTATCCTTGATTTTGTTGATGTGGTGTATAACATTTATTGACATATGTATGTTGAACCATCCTTGAATCTCTGCTATGAATCCCACTTGATCATGTTGCATAATTGTTTTTGATGTGTTGCTGTATTCTGCTTGCTAATATTTTCTTGGGGATTTTCGTGTAATGCTGATTATTGATATTGGCCTGCAGTTTTATTTATTTGTTTGTTTGTTTATTTGTTTGATTCTTTGTTTATTGTTCTATCTTGGTCTGGTTTAGATATCAGGGTGATGTTGGCCTCATAAAATGAGTTTGGGAGAATGGGTTCTGCTTCAATTTTTTGGAATAGTTTGAAGAGTTGTTAATAGTTTGAATAGGTGGTGTTAATTCCTCTTGAAAGGTTTTGAAGAATTCAGCCATCCAGTCTTGGGTTTTTCTTCACTGGGAGGATGTTGATTACTGCTTCAATCTCATTGTTTATTATTGGTCTGTTCAGGTTTCCTATTTCTTCTCGGATTGGTCTTGGTAGTTTGTATGGGACCAGAAATTTATCCATTTCTTTGAGTTTTTCCAAGTTGTTGGCATATAGTTGTTTATAGTAGCCTCTTATGATCCTTTGTATTTCTGTGGTGTCAGTTGTAATGTCTTCTCTTTCACTGCTGAATTTTGTTATTTGTGTCTTCTGTCTTCTTTTTCAAATTCATCTGGATAATCTTTTGTCTATTTGTTTATCTTCTC
>NW_007728574.1:20836-22400 GCF_000696425.1 Galeopterus variegatus
AACATTTATTGACATATGTATGTTGAACCATCCTTGAATCTCTGCTATGAATCCCACTTGATCATGTTGCATAATTGTTTTTGATGTGTTGCTGTATTCTGCTTGCTAATATTTTCTTGGGGATTTTTGTGTAATGCTGATTATTGATATTGGCCTGCAGTTTTATTTATTTATTTGTTTGTTTGTTTCTTTGTTTATTGTTCTATCTTGGTCTGGTTTAGATATCAGGGTGATGTTGGCCTCATAAAATGAGTTTGGGAGAATGGGTTCTGCTTCAATTTTTTGGAATAGTTTGAAGAGTTGTTAATAGTTTGAATAGGTGGTGTTAATTCCTCTTGAAAGGTTTTGAAGAATTCAGCCATCCAGTCCTGGGTTTTTCTTCACTGGGAGGATGTTGATTACTGCTGCAATCTCATTGCTTATTATTGGTCTGTTCAGGTTTCCTATTTCTTCTTGGATTGGTCTTGGTAGTTTGTATGGGACCAGAAATTTATCCATTTCTTTGAGTTTTTCCAAGTTGTTGGCATATAGTTGTTTATAGTAGCCTCTCATGATTCTTTGTATTTCTGTGGTGTCAGTTGTAATGTCTTCTCTTTCACTGCTGATTTTTGTTATTTGGGTCTTCTGTCTTCTTTTTCAAATTCATCTGGATAATCTTTTGTCTATTTGTTTATCTTCTCAAAATATAACTTTTTGTTTCATTGACCTTTTTTATTGTTTTGGGGGCCTCTTTTATTTAGTTTTGCTCTTATCTTAAACTTGTGTTTGTCAGTTGATTTATTGCCTAAATATACTGTCAAATGCTGAGAGAGAATTGTTCAGGTCCCCAACTCTTATTGTATTGGGTCTATCTCTTTCTTTAGGTTTAATAGTGTTTGCTTTATATTACTGTGTGTTCCAGTGATGTGTGCATATACATATATGATTCTGACAATCTTCTGAGGTATGATTCATTTCAGTAGAAGAGTTACTGATTTCTAAAATACCCATATGATACATATCTGATCTATGTTCTGATAGTATATTTCTACATAGTATACATATATATTTATATGCATGAGTTAGCATAGCATAGACACATGTATAACTAGTATGACAAATTCACTTATTATTTGACTCCTGTATAAATTTTGAATGAATATGTCAAGTTGATTTTAAAATTCTTTCTACTATAAAAATTAATACTGCTAAATGTTTAAATGTACACTGTACTCACTAAAATACTATACATAAAGCATTATTATAATAAGTAAATTTAGTAGAAATTGTACCTCCATTTATTTCATCATATATCCCAAAAGACAGACAAAATGGACTCTCTGTGGCTAAAGCAGACTTTCAAATTGGTAAATAAAACCAAAGGACCACAGCAGGATGGAAGGGAGCAGACAAGTATCTCTCAGCTTGAAAATATATGTTGCTTTTTTACTGACTGTTTTGAAGTTTTTCTTTCCTGTAAGTGAGTAAAAGGCCGCTCTCAGAAGATAGGGCCTAATCAGCTATGGCTGGAAAATCTCCAAATTGACCTCTGCTGGACACCTGGAGCTTGATAACTGACCTGCCA
>NW_007728574.1:22507-23699 GCF_000696425.1 Galeopterus variegatus
TATATGTTGCTTTTTTACTGACTGTTTTGAAGTTTTTCTTTCCTGTAAGTGAGTAAAAGGCCGCTCTCAGAAGATAGGGCCTAATCAGCTATGGCTGGAAAATCTCCAAATTGACCTCTGCTGGACACCTGGAGCTTGATAACTGACCTGCCATCTCATTCCTGGGATCTCACAATGGCTCTGTTTAGACAGAAAACAGATTCCATGTGCATTCTTCTTTTAATTCTCCTGTTAAGAGAAGACATCAAAGCTGGCATGGTCAGCCTGTGGAGGTGCACAGTAACACACTTTTTTGGCCTTATAATTATACATATTTTCACTAACTGCACACAAGTATGATTTCTTCCATAAAAGTTTGTACTATTTTTCCAGGTTCACTAAATGGGTATGTAGAACTGATTCTTAGAGGCAAAAATACCAGCTTCTTCCCCTTCCTCAGCAGAGCACAGACCTTTTATCTTGAGAGGCTGTGCTTCCCCAACCTGTAGGTTGTCTGAAAAATAGTCTACCTTTTCTCTCTAGTGGATCCTGTGGTCCTTTTGTTAATATATATATACATTTATTTATTTATTTATTTATATTTATATTTATATAATATATAAATTTTATTGGTATGGAAAATATTATTGCTATAATAATTTGATATGTAGACTAGTCAAATGCTTCAAATTTGTGGTTAAAGAGTTGGGAGTAGCTGTCCTAATTTTTCAATCTGCAATATTATTTAAAAGCCATTGAGTCTGAACTCTTCTCATTTCATTTTTAGCATTTATATTTTCAAAACAACTTATATTGAAAATGAAATACAAAACTTAAAAAGAATAATGTAAATATAAGTGATATTTTATTATGGGTCCAATAAATGTGTCAAGTCTTATTGGTTACTGACTTCTGCTCATTTACTTCTAAACTCTCAGTTGTATCTTGTTTATCTGTAAGTCTATCCTTAGGCCAGTACAACACTATTTTTTATTACTCTAGCTTTGTAGTAAACTTTGAAATAGGGGAATGCAAGTCCTACAACTTTGTGCTTTTTGTTGCAGATTGCTTTCACTATTTAGTCACCCTTGCAATCCTAAATCAATTGTGAGTACAACTTGACAAATTCTAAAAAATGGAAACCAGAATTTTGATAGAGGTTGCATTATATTTGTATATTGCTTTGAGTAGTATTACCTTCTTAACGATATTA
>NW_007728574.1:24675-26087 GCF_000696425.1 Galeopterus variegatus
TTTCAGTTTTTCACTGTTGAGTCAGATATTAGCCATGTGTTTTTTGTAACTGTCTTTTTCCATGTTGAGGAAGATTTTTCTTATTTCTAGTTATTTTGGTGTTTTAACTAAAAATGGTTGTTTTGGTTTGGTTTAGTTTGGTTTGGTTTTTAAGTCAATTAATGGGAGGCAATATATTGATTGCTTTTGTTATATTGAACTACCTTTCCCGGAAAAAGTCATGGCTATGGCGTGTAGACTGTTAATGGGCTACTGGATTGAGTATGTTGTATTTTTTTGAGAATTTTTGTACCTATGTTTATAAGAGATTCAGTCAATTATTTTCTTTTTTTTATGTAATGTCTTTTTCTGGCTTTTGTATCAGGGTAATGGTAATCTCATAAAAAAAGACAAGATGTCTTTCTTCCTCTTCTGTCTTGAAAGAATTTGAGAAGAATTAGTGTTAATTATTTCCAAGTGGGAAGCTATCTGATTCTGATCTGTTCTTTAATGGGAGGCTTTCAATTACTAATACCATCTTTTAAATTCTTTTATAGGTTTATTCAGGTTTTGAGTTTTATCTTCAGCCCGTTTTGGTAGTTCTGTGTGTTTCTGGGAATTTTTCCAATGAGATCAGTTTATCTCAATTGTTGTGTACAATTGTGTATATATATATGTGTGTATATATATATGTATACTTGGTTATGATGTCCCTTTTTACTTTTGATTTTAGTAGTATGATTCTTCTCTATTTCTAGTGAGTCTTCCTAAAGTTTTCTCAAATGTATTGATCTTTCAAAGAATCGATTGTTGATATCATTGAGTTTCTGTATTGTTTTTCTATTCTATATTTTGTTTATTTTCAATGTAATTTTTATAATTTTCTTCATTCTGCTATCACCCACAATCAAATGAAACTAGAAATGTTACAAAAATAATATGGGGAATTTGCAAATCTGTAAAAATTATGCAAAACCTTAAATAATCAATAGGTCAAATAATAAATCACCAGGAAATTTATAAAATAATTTGACGTGAATAAAAATAAAGACACAAAACACCAAAATTTATTGAATGTAGATAAAGCAGTACTTAGAGGAAAATATGTACCTATAAACACATATTTTAAAAAAAGAAAGATTCAATATCAATAATGTAACTAAACTAAACCCAGAGAAAAAAAGGATGTGGTTGTTTATAGATTAGACGAAATTAAAAAAAAAAAAAAGAGAAAATTAATTAAACCAAAAATTGGTCTATTGATAAGTTTAACAAGATTTACAAATCTTTATCTATATTGGACAAGAAAGAAAGAGAGAAATCAAATTACTAAAATTAAAAATAAAAGAGTAAATAAAATATTACTACTAACATAGAAATAGTAAAAACAAAAAGATTATAAGGGAATACTATAAACAACTCTATGACAACAG
>NW_007728574.1:27300-28296 GCF_000696425.1 Galeopterus variegatus
AAATAAAACAAAGCAAAAAACAAAATAGCTATCAGCAAACAATGTTAAATTAACCAAGTGTTGATTAATATAGGAATGCTGAGTGTTGTTTCCCTAAGATCAGAAATAAGAAAAGGTGGTGAGCTGTTGCCACTTAAATTCAACATTGTACTGGAGGTCTAACTTGAGAGTTTATGAAAGAAAATGAAAGAAAAGTCACCTAAATTGGAAAGTAAGAACAAAACTCCTTCTATTTGCAAACAATGTGTAGTAAAATAGAGGAATAGTAATCAAGAATTTGGTACTGACTTAAAGATAGATATATAGATCAATAGAATTATATTAGGAGTCAGTTCAGAAATAAACTCTCTCATTTAAGGTCAATTGATTTTGACAAGAATGTCAACATTATTTAGTGAGGGGGAAGAAGAGATAATCTTAACAAATGGGGCTGATATAACTGGATGTAAATTGCAAAATACTAAAGTAATATCCCTTCCTTATATCATGTCCAAAAATAAACTCAAAATCAATGAAAGACATAAAAGTTAAAGCTAAAACCATAAAAAATATAGAAAAAAGATATAAATCACCATGACTTTAGATTAGGCAATTATTGATTCAGATATATCTCAAAAAAAAATTCAAATCAAAATAGATAAAATGACCTATCAAAATTAAAAACTGTAGTACTTTAAACAACATCATTGAGAAAGTAAAAAGAAAGGAAGCATGCAAGTTATATATCTGTCAAGAACTTTTATGTGGTATGTAGAAGGAATGCTTCTAAATTAAAAATTAAAAGACAAAATTTTAAAAATATGGATATTACACAAACTGACAGTTTTCCAAATAAGATATATAAATGGCTAAAAATCATATAAAATTTTTATCCAACATTTTTATCCACCAGTGAAATTTAAATAAAAAGTACAGTGTAATAGCACTTCACATCTACAAGAATGACAATAATTACAGTGAATAGTAATAATACAACAAGTGATGGTAAGAATATAG
>NW_007728574.1:28442-33520 GCF_000696425.1 Galeopterus variegatus
ACAAGAATGACAATAATTACAGTGAATAGTAATAATACAACAAGTGATGGTAAGAATATAGAAAAACTGGAATCCTCACACAAGGTAGGGGGTAATCTAAATTTGTGCAACCACTTTGTTAAAAATCTGGTTATTCCTCCAAATGTTAAACATTGAATTAATTTCATGTGCCCCAGCAGTTCCACTCCTAGGTATTGATTTAAGAGAAATAAAAACATATATCCAACAAAAATATGTTCAAAAATATTCCAGGTAGTGTTATTTCTGGTATCCAGAATGTGGAAACAACCTAAATGACCATCAACTGATAAATGGGTAAATCAAATGAGGCATATGCACACAATGGAATGTTATTCAGCAATAAAAATAAATGAGGTGTAGATACATGATAAAATATGAATGAACCTTAAAAAGTTCATGTAATATTAAAAAATATGATTCAAAGAAGACCACATGGTATAAAAGTCTATAATACAGAGAAAGGGTATCAACAGCTATATGAATATAGTGTTTTATTTTGGGGAGATAAAAATGTTCCAAAGTTCATTGTATTGATAGTTTGCAAACTGAACATACTATAATATATATATATAATCCATTCTCTTGTATACTTTAAATAAGTGAATTGTACAGACTGTGAATTATATTTTAGTAAAGCTTATAAAAAGGAATTATAAAAAAGGAATAAGATTATTCTGCAGTCAAATACACATATACAAATAGACACACACACATACATTAAAAGAATCTCCACATTCTGTAATCCACTAACTAGCCATCCCACATTAATATCAAAGTGTTTCCCTTTTTATCTCTAACGCAAATGGTCTTACCTATTTACTACATCAATTCATCCACCTATTTACTACAACCCATAACCACTAGCTATGTAACAATTTCCTTTGTGTATTTTACCCTACTGTCTCCAGAAATCATCTTATTATACCCCTCTACAGTGTTTTCAAATCAGCATAGGATTTCTTGTCAATGCCATCATTTTTGCCTTACTAAATTCATTAATAAATATTGATTGCACTGTTGGTATAGCTGACAGCTCTATTTTAGCTTATTCTTCAGACAAAAAATTAGGGTGACAACTATTTTATAGATTAGGGTATCAGAAATAAATAAGAAAACAGATACTAGGAATTGGTGACTGAGAGTCAAAGAGAGAGGATATGAATGTTTCTGGTTGGGACAACTGAATGTTTTCTGATGGCATTAAATGAGACACAAGAATCAGAAGGAGGTGTATATTGAGGAAGGATATTATTAAAATCAGTCTAGAAATACTAAGTCTGATCTATTTTAGGCAACACACATGGATGTTTAGGAAACACATGTAGAGATTTCTTCCTTTACAGAGCAGGGTCAGAAATGAACTCAGGAGCTAGCACATTGTTTTATTCTGAAATAGATCATGGGATACAAGTATAATAAGATGAAGGGTATTAACTAATTAACTGTAAAATAAAAATTAAATGAATACAATTTACTGGCAAGACTTAAAAATGGCTTGTAATTTTTATATAACTTTGGAGTTGTATTCAGAAATCGAATCATCATTTTGATTTGATCCTTTGCAAGAAATGAGCTACATATCTGCCTATTATAAAGGAAGTGTAAGAGGATGTAATGCATGAAATGATTCAGAGTGCAAAAAATGGATAGCTTCATGTAATAAATATAATCCTTTCTGCTTGAACCAGATGTCCTTTAGAACAAATCAAGTTACATTTTTCTTTTCTTTCTTTTCTTCCCTTTTTTCATTTATCAATGAGTTGTGATTTGTGTCTAAGAGATGGACTTCACTATCTCAGTTTGTACTTATTGCACTAAGAATGCTTAAGAATTTCTAAATGAAAGGATATTTCAACAATATACCCCCAGTAAAAACATTCCAGATGTGTGTGTTTCTATCTCTCTTTTTCTTGCTGAGGCACACATATAGCCCTTCTTTGACACTTATTAGGAGAAATATTAACACATGTGTAATGACTGTATGTTTATATGTAACTTTATTTTTGTATATGTAATTTTCAAGTGACTAGTACAATTAAACCTAACATTTACTGCAAAAACTTAACTATTGACACTGGTGTACAATTTAGAGACATTCATTATTCTTTTTATATTTATCCAAGCTAATAACTTCCCTCTACCTCTTAGTATCTCCATCCCAACATCCACACAGAAATACACGTGCACACAAGTACATAAACTCGACTCATACTAGATCTTTTCTCAATGGTTGCTATACTTTCTCACTTCTGAGATTTAGGTAATACTTGACTCTCAATATTCTCTGAAATAATCATAAATATACTTACTTTCCCAATTTTTTTCTCACCATGCATGATTCTTCTCAGAATCACCTCTTCTGAGAAGTCATGCCTGTTTTTGATTTTTAATGAAATTATTCATATTGAATAATTTCATTTACCGGTTTCTATCTCCCTAGATAATTGAAGTCAAAGGCCATACTTAAGTTTTCATTGTATTTCCAAATCACATTACAGTGTCAGTAATATAATGGATATCAAATAAAAATTTTGAATAATTTGTGTTCATCAGGCAGAGATTTAAGATGGAGACAATGAAATATTGTTGCATTTGCAGCCATATTTTACAAAATTTTGGTTATATTCAATCCCTACATCAAAGGTGGTAGAAAATAAAATGAAAGAAAGCATAACATTATGCAATCTTTTTACCCAAAAATAATTAAATTTATTCATTTTCTAATATAGGATCATTCAGAAGATAATGAGTATTTTAAAGGAAATATGCAAAGTATGCATTCATATAAATACACTGTATTCCTTTGTTTGCTTTTGGGAAAATTGCAGCGACTCAGTGAAAGGGAATAAAGTTGTCTTAAAATCCATTCTATTCACTTTTTACCATGCATACATTCTGTATTTAACCTACTAACTTTTTAAATGTTTGCATGAGATACATGCAGTTATGATAATTAATGTATGTCAGTTTTTCAAGTGAAAAACTGGTGGCTCGGAGGGAATTTAAGTAATATCCTCAGAAGTTGCAAAGCTAGTCAGGGAAAACCATGATTAAACTCAGTTAATTATTCTCCCTAATCCTATGAATTTTCTGCTTCTCTAAACTGCCTCAGATAAGTTAATTTGGAAAGAAAGATTTTCTTCATATATTAAGACCCAAGAAGAAACTCATTTAGATTATTAATGTGATCTCCTTTATATTACAAAGAGAGAAATGTTAGAATTTGCATAATCCTTCTTTTATTGAACATTTAGAAGTTTTGCAAATTATTTAACGAAATTTATTAAAAACCATATGCTCCTGCTTTATGTCATTCACACAATCTTTATTTTGGGTAAAATCAAACCCTAAATGAAGTTATTTGCTCTCAATGTAATATCTACTCACTACAATAGAAATTTTAAATACTCTGAATTGTTTACTTCAAAATCCTGTCTGAATAATTAAAAAACAAACAAACAAAAAACTATAAGAACTATAATTTCCCAAGGAGCAAATGGCTCAAAATAGCAATTTCCTTAGATTACTATTTATTCCAAAGTAGCTCTACTGACTCCCTTTTAAAAATCTTCAAATTCTTGAGATACAAAAAGGACTGTCTTATTTGAATAGTAATGCTTAACCTCATTTGAAAAAGCAACAAGTATTATTTCATTTTTGAATGTTCTGCAAATACTCAAAATTTATAAATTGAAATAAATTTATTTATACTTCTGATAAATAGAAATAAAGCTTCTTATTTATAAATATAAATAAAGTATAAAATCTTTCCTATATAATACACTAAGTTTTAAGCTTTTTATTTCTTCTTAAGACATGATTTAGAATGCCAGGTATAGCATGGCTAAACTTCTAGCTGGATTTACACTCATAAGATTAATACATAATTCACAGATATGTAATTTCTTCAGGTTGAAATCCTTAGGGAATAAATATATTTTTAAGCTTTTTATTTCTTCTTAAGACATGATTTAGAATGCCAGGTATAGCATGGCTAAACCTTCTAGCTGGATTTACACTCATAAGATTAATACATAATTCACAGATATGTAATTTCTTCAGGTTGAAATCCTTAGGGAATAAATATATCGTCTAACTGCTAATCTTTTTCAAAAGTTGACATTTTAATTTTGATATATCAATTTTAATTGTAATGTTATTTATCTGTGTGTCTAAGGTTTCAGCATTATGTAATTCATATTTAAATCAACCTTATTTGGGCAATATTTTTATAATAATGGCCAGTAAATTTATAAGTTCTGTATTTACCTGCAAAATAGATAAGCATGTAATCAATGTAAACTCAACACTACAAGCAATTCTTATTGAACTTAACGGGACATTATATATTTGTTAATAATATTTATATTAAAATAATTAAAGTTATTTTTTGTTAATTTTAAAAAGAGAGAAGTGTTTATTTCTAATTTTATTTAAGTTTATTACACTTCTGTTTGTTTATGCCTATATGTCTATCTATACCTATATTTATTGGCATGTCGTAGTCCTTAGAGATATAGAAGTAAACAATTAAAAAGGTCTTGTTGTTCATGAAGCTTATATTCCAAGTTAACCAACAGACAAGTAGACAAATGATTGGACCATATTACAACTTAGTAGAAATTGACTGGCATTTGGGCCATTTTAGGTTAGATTAAAATTGAAAGAGTAATCTTCTCTAAAGAAGGAACACAGGGCAGATATTGGAATAGTCTGTCAGTCACTGGAAATGTATAACAAAAAAGGGAAGTAGATATCACACACACACATGCACACACACACAAATTAGGATTATTCCAGCTCTTTCAAGACTGGTAGAAAAGCTGGAACAGGGTGACCAAGGAGAAAGTGATTAGAGATGAGGAAGAAAAAATTAACTATTGTCAGATCCAGTGAGACCTTAAATGTCGTGGCCATGGATAATTCTATAATCAATGAGAGGCTACTGGAAAGTTTTAAAGAGGGTAACACTAAGGTCTAATTGCATTTACTAATCTCACTTATAGTGAAGCACGGTTGTTGGGAAAAAAATTGAAGCAGAAACATCAATGCCTTTA
>NW_007728574.1:33707-35070 GCF_000696425.1 Galeopterus variegatus
GTGATTAGAGATGAGGAAGAAAAAATTAACTATTGTCAGATCCAGTGAGACCTTAAATGTCTTGGCCATGGATAATTCTATAATCAATGAGAGGCTACTGGAAAGTTTTAAAGAGGGTAACACTAAGGTCTAATTGCATTTACTAATGTCACTTATAGTGAAGCACGGTTGTTGGGAAAAAAATTGAAGCAGAAACATCAATGCCTTTACAGAATTCTAGGGGAGCCCTATGGTCATCTCGAGAAGTATGATAAAGTTGGCCTTGGTAAAAATTGCTTCACATCTGGAGGTAGAATCAAAGGAAGAGTTACTGAGGATAAAATACACAACTGAAACAAAACTTAAGATGAACTATTATTACTATTTTTTTTTTAATGTGAGTGAAATTTGTTTCCAGTTACTAAAACAGAGAATGCAAAACCTGGAGTTTTGGAAGGTATGAGAGACATGTTGAGTCTAAAGTATTTACAGGCATCTAAAAAAAAATCATGATGTGGAATTTGAATATCCCTAGGACATCATTTAAATAAGAGTGTGGAATGCAGGTAATGTTAGGCATGCATTATTTTAGAAAGTTAACAATATAACAGCTAATTTAAAAAAATACTTCTATACAAAGTATGTCTGCAGGAAAAGAAACTCAGGAAGATGTTATATGATATATAGAAATTAATTCTAGAAAAGTGACTCAGTAATATTTGTTTTAAAAATGTCTAAGGTGAGAAAATGACATATAGTATATATCATACACATGCACACTCACACACATACATAATTAAATGTATGTGCATAAATATACAATACTAAAAATCCTATCTAGTAGTAAAAGGAAAGATGAGGTTTGTATGTTTGAATGAAATTATGGATTGAGATATACAATGGAATAAATAGTTCAAAATAGTTGATAAGTTAGAGCTCAATTTGAAGATAAAAATAGAATGTTCAGAACCAAAAAAAAAAAAAAAATTAAAGCAAGGTAAATAAAAATACAGAAAAATAAAATGCAAGAAAAATATCCTAAAATTATGTGAGTGAATGATTGTGTAAGTCAGCTTAATCTACTGAAGCAGAAAGAGCACACTGCATATACAAATTTGTCATGGTTACATGACAAATAAATTTAACCAAAGAAGTGAAATATCTCTACAATCAGAACTACAAATCACTGCTGAAGAAAATTAAATGGGATACAAAAAGATGGAAACACATTCCATGCTCATGGACTGGAAGAGTTAAGATTGTGAAAATGTGTATACTACCTAAAATGATCTAAAGATGAATGTAAAATACCCACCAAAATACCAATGACATTCTTCACAAAAAATAGAAAAAAAAAAAAAAAATCCCAACATTTATATGGAAC
>NW_007728574.1:35498-70603 GCF_000696425.1 Galeopterus variegatus
AAAAAAAAAAAAAAAAAAAAAAAAAAAGCTGGAGGCATTTTACTACCTGACTTTAAATTATACCACAAAGCTATGGTAACCAAAACAGCAAGGTACTGACATAAAAACAGACATTGGGACCAATGGAACAGAGTAGATAACCCAGAAATCAATCCGTGTACTTACAGACACCTGATCTTCAATAAATGCACCAAGAATATAAAGGACACGCTCTTCAATAAATGGTGCTGGGAAAACTGCATATCCATGTGTAGAAGAATGAAACTAGACCCATACATCTCACCATATATCAAAATTAACTCAAAATAGATAAAAGACTTAAATATAACACCTGAAACTGTAAAACTCCCAGAAGAAAACATAGAGGAAACACTTCAGGAAGTCAACTGGGCAAAGACTTTATGAATAAGACTTCAAAAGCACAGGCAATGAAAGAAAAAATAAACGGGATTATATGAAATTAAAAATCTTTTGCACAGCCAAGTAAACAACAGAGTGAAAAGACGAACTACAGAATGGGAGAAAATGTTCACAAACTGTACATCCTACCAGAGTATTAATATCTAGAATATAAGATTTTTACTGTTAAATTGACAAACAATTTAACAGTAAAAATACAATAATCCATTTACAAAGTGGGCAAAGGAGCCGAAAACATATTTCTCAAAAGAAGACATACAACCAACCAACAAGTATATGAAAAATGCTCAACGTCACTAATCATCAGGGAAATGCAAATCAAAACTACATTGAGATATCATCTCACCTCAGTTAGACTGGCTATTACAAAAAGACAGATAATAAAAAATGCTGGCAAAGATGCAGAGAAGGAGAAGCCCTCATACACCTTTGGTGGGACAGCCATTATGGAAAACTTTATGTAGGTTTCTCAAGCATCGACAGAGAGAACTGCCATAAGATCCAGCAATCTCACTGCTGTGTATATACCCAAAGGAATGGAAATTATCATGTCAAAGGAATACTTGCACTCCCATGTTTATCACAACTCTATTTACAATAGCCAAGAGTTGGAACCAACATAAATGTCCATCGAGGGACAAGTGGATAGGGAAAATGCGGTATATATACACACTGGAATACTATTCTGCCATAAAAAACAGTGAAATTGTGCCATTCACAGCAACATGGATCAGCCTGGAGGAAATAATCTTATGTCAAATAAACCAGACACAGAAAGATACTGCATGTCCTCATAAGTAGGAGCTAAAATTTAAAATAAATAAATAAATAACAAAGAAAGATACAACAATCACAATAATAAATTTATCTCTTAAAAGAAGAGAGCAAAACTTGGATTACTAGAGGTGGGAAAGGGAGAGGGCAAGGGGAGTTTGCAAAAAAATGGTTTAGGATCACAAAGAATGATTATATTTTGCAATGACAAACATACTAATTATCATTATTTGGTCATCACATATTGTGCACAGGTATTGATATTCAACTCTATACCCCCAAAATATGTATTAATTATGTTTCATTAAAAAATATTGAATTGACTATTTAGAACTATCCTTTAAGCACTTGAAACTCAATCCGTTGTTTCACAAATTCTAAAAACTCAGTGCAATGTCTAATGTATGTGTTTATTTAATGTTTTGAAGTAGCTGCTACACATTTTTGTCTTCCAGTTGCAGGTGTGCATAATAAAGTTTAATCACATAAAACAAACTTAAACAAACTAAAAATAAAGGGATATGTAGATGAGCTTTAAAGGTTTTTATATTTTATGGAGCAAATATAGAGGAATGAGGTATTCAATTTTTCATGCCACAAATGCTTTGTTATCAGAGGAAAATAGGGACAGTGCAATAAAATTATTGTAATTATCCAGGAATAAGTTTAAACAAACTAAAATAAAGGGATATGTAGATGAGCTTTAAAGGTTTTTATATTTTATGGAGCAAATATAGAGGAATGAGGTATTCAATTTTTCATGCCACAAATACTTTGTTATCAGAGGAAAATAGGGACAGTGCAATAAAATTATTGTAATTATCCAGGAATAAGATAATGAGCAAAGTATTTGGGGTGTAAGCAAATATTATATACTGAGGATAATTTAAGGAAGAATCAACTCTTTTGTAGAGACTGATTGAATATTGGCAGTAAAATGGAAGGATACGTATAAATCATTCATGTGTTTCTTGTTTGAACTACACAACATGACTTTAAATATATTAGGGATTCCAGAAGGAGTATGGTGAAAATCAGTGAGAAAGGCAGCAATGAGAAATCAGAAGAAAACACTCTGTGGCATATTGTGAAGGAGATACACATATCCAATATCTAAAATAATTACATTTGACTCAGAAAAGTGATCACAGCTAGTGATTCAGAGTAGTGGAAGTCACCATTCTTTGTTTGCCTCAATGTCTTTGTTTCAAAATTTTTGACAGCAGAATTTTAGTGTGAGAAATTTTCTTCCCTGAATGCACAGATGTATACCTTCACCCCATACATGTACATGCACATGACACAATCCAGACCAATTTAATCATCTCTGCTGGAAAGTTGGGTACAAAGGTGGTAAGTCATTCCTTTAGCCTTTTAAGAAGATAAAGTGAAGTTTCTTTTGCTGAAATCCAAGGACTTCCATTTCCACAAAACTTATAAAGTTTTTTTTGTTAGTCATTTTTGCTTTCTATAGCTGGCAAATAGAAAACTCAATAAATTATTGAAATTGGCTTCAGAGAGGAGGTTATAGGTTTTATTCCCTCTGGAATATGTGATGTGTTTGAAATTAAATATTGAGTTGCATTTCAGGGAATAGCAACAAGCTCCTGAATCATATTTCAAAATGGTAAAAGAACTGCTTATTTTAGGAAGTTGAGAAACAGTTTATCAAATTATGGCCGTTCTCATGTACCACCAATAGTTTATTGAAGGAGACACTTTGAGGTGCAGAGTTCTGTCATAGGATGACTTAAAAGTTAGTATAAATATTGGAGCCACGGTGTAAGGAAGCTGATTTGACATTATTGAAAAACACAGTGAGAAATGTAGAGTCTCAAATATCAAGTGAACTGGCTGCAGATTAAAAATGTATGTGTGATTTTTCAGTCATGACCATAGGCAAAAGCAAAGGCTTTATACCTGACAGTCCTCCTGCGAAAAGGTGCACCACAAACAGGAGAGGATTTGGTGCACTACCATCTCCAATGGGAGCTGCAGTCAAGATCTCAGCCTTCCCCACCTGACTCCCCTGTCAGTCATGCTCTTCCTGTTTGCATTGCTAGCTCTGGTGCCTTCATTGCTTGCTCTTGCTCTGTATTTCTTCATATCTGAGGTCTTAGGTGAAAGTTTTCTGAATAAAGTCACAATGTACTCTTTAATTACATGGATGGCTATAAGACAAATTGTTTCATGTGTGTGTGTGTGTGTGTGTGTGTGTGTGTGTGTGTGTGTGTGTGTGTGTGTTTGCATATGTTGTAATTATCTTATGTAAAAGAAACAACAATAGTAAAAAAAAATAATTCTCTCTCCCGGGACCAATATAAAAGTAAAATAGTTTTGGCATTTAAAATTATCTGTATATAATACCCTACTATGTACTTGTGCTGCATGGCCTCCCACAATTTCAAGAATGAGAAATTCATTCCTACAGGTTCTGGAGTCTTGCTGATTGTTGATTGACAGCTGAGTCTTCTAGTCAAAGAGAGAGCAAGCTGCCTCACCTGAGGTGGCCCAGCCTGGTTGCTCCAAGGCAGGATCTGCTACAACTGCACTGTGGTTTTCTCATCTTGTCCAGTTCTACTCCCATCATGAGCTATCATTTTTTTTTTTTTATATCAAGGGACCACCCAATAAACTTCCTGGATGCACATTTTCATCTCAGAGTCTTCTTCCCAGAGACTCTGAACTAAGACTGTTGGTGCAGGAAGTACCTATGTACACATTTTATAATAGTGGATGCTAATATTATAGATAACTATTTTTCATAGGTTAAATTAGTAGGTCATAGTCGTGTTCAACACAGAACACTTCCGACACCAAATGAGCAGGTTTTTTGCCATAGTAAACAATTCTCTAGCACCAATCTGATGTCCTATGATTCACTTCAAACCTGACACTATATACCTGGAGTTAGTATCAGGTCCCAGAAGCTAAGGGTTCAGTATGGCAAGACTCCCCCTACTTTAAATAACAAGTGCAGGTCCAGAACTCCTGTAATGCTGGCCAACTAGTTATAAACTAGGGTTCATATAACCCCCTCTTCAGGTTTGATAATTTGCTAGAATGGCTCACAGAACATGGGGAAGACTTTACTTCTGTTTACTAGTTTTTAATAAAGAGTATTATAAATGATGTTGATGAAGGGGCAGACAAAGAGGTATCTAGGGTGAGGTTCAGAAGGGTCCTGAGCACAGGAGCTTCTGTCCCTGTGGAGCTGGGGTATACTATCCTCCTAGCATGTGCATGTGTTCACCAGCTGGGAACTTCATCAAATATCGTTGTTCCAGACTTTTCATAGATCTTTAATTTTCAGCACATCACCCTTTTCCTGGAGACCCTTGGGTGGGACTTGGAAATTCCAATCTTCTAATCGCTTGGTCTTTCTGGTGAGCAGTCTCATCCCGAGGCTATCTAGGGGCTCCACCCTCACACACCAAATATGTATTCATTTAGATAATTATATAAATGTATTTGAATTTCCACACCATTGATTTCAGCTTTTTGACTTTAATCTGTAAAATGCAATCATAACAGCAAATTACTCTGGATCTGATCTGTTGGCACTAGCATTACATGATGTTTCTAAATCTCTTGATTAATATTGACTTGTCTCTGAATTGTGTGTCAACTTCTGTAAGCTTCCAACGCTGTACACCTCATTTTAATCATGGCTTGGCATTAATCTTTACGAGGGATAAAAATATGTGCCATTGAAAAGTAAATTGATTTGAGTTCAAGCCAACTATTGGGTACTTATTGTGTGTCAACTTCTGTAAGCTTCCAACGCTGTACACCTCATTTTAATCATGGCTTGGCATTAATCTTTACGAGTGATAAAAATATGTGCCATTGAAAAGTAAATTGATTTGAGTTCAAGCCAACTATTGGGTACTTCAAGAAACACTTAAAATTTCCAGCCAGTACCTTTGAGATTTAACATTATTGTCAACATATATACTTTGTTCTTTTAAGACATTTTTAAAATTAATTTAAAAACAATGTTAAATGAGTGTATATTAACATCTCGAGTGTGTGCGTAATATATTTTTAATAGGGAAAAACACATTGGCATGTATAAATAAGTATTCAAATAAGCTTTGGATTAAAATTTTATACTTTGGGGAGATTTTCAATTAAAACTTTACTGTTCATAATGCTAGCACATTCTATAGAGAAAGTTATATAAAGGTAAGTAAGTACTTTGTATATCCAGGTAAACATTGAAAAAGAAATACAATTATAATTGACAGAAATGAAAGTTTCTTACCTTTTTCAGCCCTCCTTTAAAATTAAACTAAAAGAAGATGGTGTATGAGATAGAAATTGAGTATGAAAACCAAAAACTGTAAAATTAAGGGTTAAACACATTAGGGCTTATAAATAAAATGTTTTCACATCATACATGAAATTCATAGAAAATAAGGAAAAATTTTAGCATTTTTTGATGATACTGTAGACCCATCATCCTTATCTCTTTTCTCTCAGCTGTCCTTTTGGTTAGTGGCCTTGGCTTCACAAGATGGCTGCTGACCTGCAAGCATCAGGCCCTGGTTCCAAGCATAACTAAGGGAAGATTAAAGGGCAAACAACATGCACGAGTGAGCCTGCCTACCTTTAAAAGAGTTTTACAGGAAGCATCGCCAAGCAAATTCTGCATTTCATTCACAGAAGTTCTGGCCTGAATGAAGTAGTAGTTTATCTGGAAAATTCGTTGTTAAACATAATATATGGATTTTGTTAATAAGGCCGAGGTGGGTAATGGATATAAATTAAGCAATAACCAGTACATATCTCAAAATGTGAGAGATACAATAGGATAAACATAGGTGCTTATCTGAAACACCAAGGAGCCTGTAATTTTGCAGCAGTCTTCATGGGTCCCAGTCAGGGAGCTTGTGCTCTACAACTTTAAAGCCTGTTCAAACTGAAGAGCATGTGGAATTATTGTTTTAAAAAAATATAAGAAGTGTAAATTTACATTGTACAATATCTCATTATTCTTTAAATGCCTAGTATGATTGCATCTTTAGTTAATTCAGTTATTTGATGAAAAGTGATTATTACTGGTAGCTCTACTGTCAGTTGTGTGTGTGTGTGTGTATGCCCACATATGTGCATGTATTTGCACATTTATGTCCCAAAGATTTTGTGGACATGTATAATTTCATAAATTTGCTTAAATTTTTTAATAGCCCAATGTGGTGTTTTAAAGTAGAATTATAGGCTGAATATAGAAATTAAAACAAAGACAAGTATAGTCAATAAACATTATATCTACTGATGTAATGATGACTGTCCAGTATTTTTAAAGGATATGCACATTTATTTGTTCACATAACAAATACATAAACTGAATAACAAAATACTCTGTAGAAAGTAAGGCTTCAAATTTTTACAAAAATTGGATATGTAGAAATTAATAAAATTTACATATTTCATTTTATAATCTCTACAATTATGTGAAATAGCTGTCTGAAGTCTTCCAAGAGCATGCAAATATAAAATTAATTTCAAAAGAGGAAGATGAATAAATTTTCAAAGGCAAATTAATTTCTTAATAAATCAACAAGTTCACTTAACAAAAATAAAGAAGAGAAATTAAATATCTAAATTTATCAAAATAAATTACATAAAAAATCAATAAAACAGAATATAAACACAAGGGCACTTCAAAATGCTCATGACAAAATAGAATAGAAAGATGATGGAAATCTTTCCATGAATGTTTTTGTTTGTTTGTTTGTTTGTTTAAATTTTTTCTTTCTTTTTCTTTTTATAAAGTCTAAGAACATAGCACTATGTTCTCTGACAACTAAATTTTAGCAAATTTAGTTTTCTAAATTTCAGAAATAAATTTAGAAAACTCCAAAATGTGTGGTAATTATACAATAGTCTCCTAAGTAAACAAGGAATAAAAAGTAAAATCACAGAGAAATTGGAAAGTACTTTAAGATAAAGATCAAAACACAACATATGAAAATTTATAGAATGCAAGGCTTATGCAGTGCTTAGAAGAAAATTTATACTTGTAAACACCTGTATTTAAAATAAGAAAAATACCAAATTTGTAACTTAAACTCTACCTTAAGGAAATAGAACAGGTAGAGCAATCTAAACCAAAAGCAAATATAAATAGGAAATAAAGATTACAACAGAAATATATGAAACAGGGAATTAAAAAACAATATCTCTACTCTCAAATCAATAAAACCAAAAGTTGATTCTTTAAAAAGATCCACAAAATTTGCAAACATTCATCCAGATTGACCAAGAAAAAGAGAGAAGACCAAAATTACTAAAATCAAAAATAAAGCAGAGACATTATTAGAATGTCACTATAGCTTTTTGCCACAGTAACATTTAGTTTCTTTCTCATTTGCATTTTTGTTCTACCAGTGGGTTTTGTTCTTTCTTGTGTGTTCATCGTAGTGATTATTGTTTTTTGGATTACAGATGCAAGATTCCCTTGAGAATTTATTGTAGGGTTGCTCATATGGTGGTGAACTCCTACAGTTTTTGTTTGTCTGGAAAATACAGATTTTTCCCTCATTTCCGAAGAAGAGCCTTGCTAGGTATAGTATTTTTCACTGGCAGTTTTTTGTTTGTTTGTTTGTTTGTTTTAGCACTTTGAATATAACTTCTCATTATCTTCTGGCCTGTAGAGTTTCTTTTGAGAAGTCTGCTGTTAGTCTGATAGGTGCTATAATAATAGGTGACTTGGCCCTTTTTTCTTTTACCTTTAAGATTCTGTCTTTGTCTTTGAGCTTCACCAGTTTGACTATAATGTGTCTCGGAGAGTATCTTTTTGGGTTGAATCTGTTTGGGGATCTTTGAGTCTCCTGTATCTCAATGTCTTTGTCTCTCCCAATAAATGGGAAGTTTTCTGTTATTGGTTCATTTAATGGGTTTTTTGTACCTTTTCCTTTCTCCTCCCCTTCTGGAACACTAATGAGTCAAATATTTGTGTGCTTAAGGTTGTCTGCTAGCTCTCTTAGATTTTCTTCATTTTTTAAAATTATTTTTAAAAAATTTTTTTTGTCCACCTGGGTTACTTCAAAAAGATTTTCTTCAAGATCAGAAATTCTTTCTTCTGCTTGTTCTAGCCAGTTGATTAAGTTATAGATTGCGTTTTTTATTTCATTGAGTGAATCTCTCAGGTTTTAATCTCTTTGTAAATTTAAAAAAAATTTTTTTTGTCCACCTGGGTTACTTCAAAAAGATTTTCTTCAAGATCAGAAATTCTTTCTTCTGCTTGTTCTAGCCAGTTGATTAAGCTATAGATTGCGTTTTTTATTTCATTGAGTGAATCTCTCAGGTTTTAATCTCTTTGTAAATTTCCTTATTTGTATCCTGGATTTTTTTCTCATTTCATTATGTTGTCTAACTGAATCTTTCTGTAACTCAGTGAGTTTCTTTAAGATTGTCACTCAGAATTCCTTCTCAGTCATTTCAAGTGTTTTCTGATCTATAAGATCTGGTATTTGAGAACGACTGTATTCATTTGGTCATGTCATATCTTCTTGGGTTTTCATTTTTCTAGTATCTCTATGTTGATGTCTGGTTCCATGGTAGAGCACTTGCTTCTTCTGTTACACTGGTGTGAGTTTTGAGGACAGACATGTCTTCTTTTTCCAATCTTTGTGTCAATGGAATGAAGTGCCTGGCAGGCCACCTGCATGGTGACTATGGCTACTGCTGTGGTGTTGGACTCCTTTCTCAGCAGCTGTGGTTGTGGTGGTGGCTGTGGTGGGCCACATGTGCAGAAGTGGTGTTTTCAGTGTGCACTCCTGCCCGCTTCCAGGTGGAGTGGGCTGCTAACCTTGGCTCCTTGCCAGGACACCTAGGAATGCTCTCCTGCCTACCTAAAAGCAGAGGCAGCTGTCCTGTCCAGGATTTTTAAAGATTTTTACCCTCGTATTCCCTCTTCTATAAAAATCTCATTTGCTTTCAGGATAATAATCTATCAGCAATGCTTCCTTAATTTCATAGGAATTGCACTTTAGTAACCAGCAAATAACCTCAGCTGACTCAAGGCCTTAGTAGAATTATTTTTAAATAGTAATTGAACGCCCTAGATAGAGGGAGACAGAAAGAAGGAAAGTAAGAAGGGAAGGAAGAAAGAGAAGAGAATAAAAGGAAGAAAGGAAGACGGGCAAGCAGGAAGGGATGGATAGAAAAAGAAAGAAAAGGAAGAAGGAAAGAAGGTAGACACATTAATTCTTCATTTCATAATTTTTTTTTTTTGAGCTCCTAATATTTGCCGGGCACATATCTCTGTATTATGATTCTTGCTGTGAGAAAAATCTATTTAAAAAGTCTTTGAATTAATAAAGTTAAGGTTCAAACGAAGGAAGAAAATATACAAGCAAATAAATGTGTGTGATGCCAGAAATTGATAAGTACTATAAGGAAGAATGATTCAGGGTAAGGAAATAAAGATAGGAAACTATTTTTTTTTTAACAAAAGGGGCATAAAATTTATTTTCTGATAAGTTGACAAATAATGGAGAATATAAAATAGTGCTGAAGTAAAACAGTAGATATTTGAGGGAAAAGCAGGTGCAGTGTTTCTGTGGTGAGAGAACATTTCAAGAACAGCAATGCCAGCAGGTTGGTGGAGTTGAAGAAGCAAGAGAGACAGGTAGGGAGGAGGGGTAGGATGAGAGACCATAGGAGGCAGTGGAGTTCACACAGGCCATAGTAACATCTCTGCAGATTTGAATCTGATTCAGATGTGAAGTAAATCATGGGATTTTAGCCACCATGATCTGGCTTGCTTTCTTACTGCTTTATGGAGAATAGAGTGGAGGGGGGATTCTACCTTTATATTTATTTTTGCCCTTTTCCTGTGTGCTATTTATCTCTTCAACAGGCTTCTTCTAAAATAGTCATATATAAATATATATTCTCAGGAATCTATTTACTCAATTTCTTCCCTTATACCTCTTTCAAGAATGATATTGATTAGCCATATAATAACTATATCCCCGAGCTTCTATTTTGTCTGAAATCCTTAAAATTTTGGAATTATAAATATTTACATATATTTTCTTATTTGACTTTGCCTTGAAATTTTTGCTTGTATGTATTAGTATGTAATAAATATTAAAACTTTCTTTACACACATACATGCAAACGTACACACCCCACATTTACGTTGACAATAAACAGTACTCATAATCTTTATCTCAAGATATATTCCTTTAATTTTATCATCTTATATTTTCTAATTACTTGCTAATCCAATTTTAGGTAGACAATTTAAGATTATATGTAAGTTCTCTTTTTTAAACAATTCAATTCTGAACAGTTGTATTAAACTTCATAGATATATTATTGATGGTTATATTATATCGCATACAAATCTTGGTATTTTAGTTGCAAGCTTGCTTTCTTCTATATCTCTTCATTTACAGTTTCATTTTCTGTGTTTCTATGTGTTAGTCAGTGTTTCTCGCATAGCCCTGCCAACACTTTGACTTCCGAAAACATGGCAAGATTTCTCACCCTAGTCTCTTTTTAGTTGGCAGGCCCATATAACCCGTTCTGTTCAATGAGATGGGAGCAGGATTTTCACAGGGCTGGTATTTGAATTCTGGTATGATGTCATCCAGAGTTCTCTACTTACTTCTGTCATAGCAATCAGCAATGTTTATGATGGTTCCTTCTCAACTGGTCTTGAACTGTGAATGTCTACAGTAATATTGCCCCACTTCTCTCAACCAACTCTACAGGGTCATGCACCATGTGTAATAAATGATCCACTCTTGTTTTCAGCTATTGGCTATTTGAGTATGTAGCATGACCTATTCCATCTTGAATAATATAAAAATTGCTACTTGGAATCAGATGTCATCTGTTAAAAAAAGACATAAAATATGAATCAATCTCTGAGGGGAAATTTGTTGTGGGGGGGAAACTATGTATTATAGGAGGCAGAACCATTTTCATTATAAGAAACCAAAATATGTGGTTCTAGGATAAGAGACTAAAAAACTGAATTTTGAAAAGGTATTATAAAAGAGAGATTAGATTATAACATATTTGGCTAATTTGAAATTAGAAACGGTAAAAATTAGAAGGAATTCACAAATTTAGTAATTTGTAAGGCATAAATAAAGTATTGCTTATCAATCCCTAACAGTCATACAATTAGCAAAGTCTTTCAGCAACAAGACAGATTAAAACTCAGTTTACAGCCATGGTAAAATCAATGTGTACAGCTGTCACATCCATAAGTAGAAAACATGAAAAAAGATTGTCTTTACCAAGTAAAATCCTTTTAATTGGACTAAATGACTCAATGCAAATTTGCTAAGTGTTTCGTGGACACACAGAAGCCTGCTAGGTTTGAATTACTTTTCTTTGATGATAGAAAGGGAGGGAGGCAGAGAGAGAGATAGAGAGAGAGAGAGGGTTATCAATTTTTGGAGGCCTTTAGCAAAAGAGAGAAACCTAAGGACTACAAAAAACAAAGACATAAAAAACAACAACAAACCCTGCAAGTGTTACATTGAGCACAGAAGTTGATAGACGTAAAAAAAAATTAAAAACAACAACCACCACCACCACCACCACAAACAAAGCTTTGTTTTTGAGACAATTGTATTGCAAAATAATCACCTACTTAGAACAAATTGTCTGTGTCTCTTTTGGACTTAAAATGACTCTCAAGGCAGAAAAGAGGCTAAGAAAGATGCTCACACTTCAAAAGGCATATTTTCCAATGCCCACTTCAGAATATAATAAAGAATTTAATGAAGAAGAACTTTTCAGAGTCCAGGAAAAAAGAGACAGGAGCTACAAATCACAATGGATTTGATTGCCTACTAGATTTTGAATACCACCCTCAGTATAAGCTAGCCTCTTTACTAATGTTTAAATGCTAGTTTGCCTATATAGCTAAATTGTACATTGAAAATTAATTCTAAAATTAATTTGTTTTTTGGACAATTAAAATGATCATATATTTTAGTTTCTTCTGTTCTATTATTTTTTCTGAATATCATATTATTTAAATTTTTTCTTTCCAGGATATGTCTCCCATATTTAACAGTTTCTCATTTTTGTTTTGTTTCAGGAATTCTGTGTTTTTGAATTTGTTGCATCGTTGTTGCTTTAGATTTCTGAGGCTTTTCCAATTTCTCTTTCACAGTAATATTAATTTTCTGTAAAGACTTCGTGGTACTCTTTTATTCTAACTACTTATTTTTCTTTTATTTAAAGTTTTCCTTTATCCAATTCTTTCCTCCCATTTGCTTCATTAAAAATTTCTCTAAGGATTCAAATTTTACATTTAAAAATCTTCCTTATATTTATTGAATTTTCGGTCACCATCTCACCCTCAGTCAATGTTAGTTGTTCATCTCAATTCTTGTTCCAAGCTATTTCTTTTCTTAAAAATCTTTTCATTTACATTTTCAAAATTAAAAATGTCTAATCCTGTTTTATTTTCTCACTATTAATCAAATTTCATATTAACTACAATAAATTGCTATCATAGGAGTTCTCATTAAATGTGTAAATTTTTTATGTGTACAAATCACTTTCTTAATGCAAGGTTTAAATTAGAAGGCAAGAAATTATGGCAGGTCGGCCTTTATGTAAATAAAATACATGATTACGAAGCAGGCCATGAATAAACCTGTAAGTGTAAACCTTCAAGTTTAAGAATATTTTTTAATTTTTTCATTCCTTCTGAAACATCCATTATTTCCTTGATTTTTTTTAACATGTTCATGTAATAGTCTACAGTTACGCTTACTGTGAATTCTCTTTTATTTTTATATCTAATTTTCATCTTCTATTAAACTCCAATTCTTCTAGGCACATTTCTGTTTTGTTTAGAGAATGTTTATCATTTCTTTAAACTCAAAGAAACCAACACAGTCTGTCATTAATATCTTGGGCAAGGTTACTAAGTATGGCTCAAATGAACTGAAGGTTTTTCTTTAAAAAATACCTCTAAGGGATAGCCTATGTCTCACCCACATTCTCTGTAAATACTGATTCTAAGCTGTAAGTCACTCTGGAGTCCCATGGTGAGAATGATCTTACGTCTGCAATAGCTCTATGCTTTGCCAGTCTTTGGTTATTACATACTACATTACGACTGTTGTATTCTGTGCTTTAAAGAATCCTGTAATTTTACACAATTTATTTTTAAAGCTTTTGCCCTTTTTTGATTTCCAGAATTCTTATGGATTTCCACTATTTCTTCTCCACCATTTCTATTATTTTCATTAAGGAAGAGCAATGAATATGTTCACTAACTGGCATTGATATTCTGCTCTAAAATTTTAATAACTTTGGCTATGGGTGCTAACATTATTGAAAGGAGTTGAACAAGTCTTGATTGTAGTTGAGAAATTGTCTCCCCCTCACTCTCCCAGGATAACTCATCTTCAGCTATTCTAGAATCTTAGAATCAAAGCTATGTCCAGGGTCCTAGTGTTGGAAGTCCCATATAGTAACATGATTAAAAGCATGAAAGTTCAGTTTCAAGGGACAGGGACCTAAGTTCTATTAAGTTAATGGAGTTTTAATATACAGTGTTATACCCTACCTCAGATAAATCAGACTTTACAATTTAAAAACTCTCCTCTCTTCCATCCGTTTGCATTTTTGCATTGTTAAGACCTTAAATGTCTAGTAGAGAACATATATACTAAACTCAGATACATATGTTCCCTAAAACTCTAATAGTATGAAATATTATCTTTCTTCCTGAATCCATGCCAATCCCCCAAACAGAACTCTGAATGTTTCCTTTCTGTGTTTCATTACCCAGGATGAATCCCAACATGAATGGACTTTATGTATCGCCAGCTTCTATTAACTGTAAATTACTGAGGGAATAAAACTGAGACTTGTATTAACAGATTTTTTAATGTTTTTAAATTTTGTTTTAGAAAAACTATGTGTATAAAGATCCAGTTTCTCAGAAACTGTCAAGTAAAAGAAAATGCAGACAACTGTAGAAATATCAGCTATCACCAAAAACATGATAGGTACATAAATATTATGAACCAAAGTAAAAATTACAACTGAACCTTAGAATCAAATAATCAGGAAAATAACAAATTTGAGTGAGAAGAGTGGTGATAGGACTGAAAAATGAAACAGCAAGGGAAGTTATGATCTCAGATGGCTATTCTTGAGGGTCAAAATTAGAAGGCAGACAGTTGTGTTGAGGATGAAACAAAATTGGACCTCGAAAGCCTTGTCTTATGAATTATCCGACTGTCAATATGTTATTAAATATCTCTAATTTTGCTTAAACTACAGTTACAAATATTTCAAATTCAATTGTCTTTTTAAAGAAATTAACGGAGACCAAGGACAAATATGTCTTGGATCCTATGAAGGTAAAACGTTTGTGAGGTCCCTTACAAAAAAAATTGCTGCATAAGAGATATGAAAAATGTTTGACTTATTTAAGCACAGCTGAATTAGTTCTCATGTAAATCTCGTAATGCCAAAATGACAGCTATATGCACCCAAGTTATTTTAACCATGACACTTTCCCACATCAAATTTTTACTGACAACCATTTTTTTTTATTTGCTCTCTAATTTTTCAGGATTGAAAAATATCTTTACCATGTCATTCAAAACAATTGCCTACACCATGGAGAGTAAACTCTAAATAAAATTGTGTGACCCATTTGCCCTATAAAAAGTCAGATATCTTAGACTGACATTAGTGGCAGTCACCATTTAACTAGGTCATTTTCTAAGAGGAAAATACAGTGGAAACAGAAATTGTTCAATTTTTTTTTTATGTCAATTGAAATGTTTAGTTTGATTGACAGAAGAAGCAGATTCTGAGTAGTTCAATAAATGGAATTGTCTTAACATGACCCTGAGATTTCACTCTAGGTTGTCTGGAAAAATGAGCTGTCCAGTATTAAGGAAGTTCCTCCTTCTCCCAGTGGAGGCTGCACCTATGATAATCTTGCATGGATTTTTTGATTTTTTGGCTTAACTCCACACCATTTAGGCCACTCACCCTCAGTGGAGCTCTTACATCCTAATGCTGTCTCCTATCAAGTGATGTTCCCAGACAACTCTTAAGCAATTGGCACCCTACAGTTAGACTTCTGGGTGACAAACAATTTATTTTTATTCCATGTAGCAAGGTTGCTTTCATGCTTCTGCCATAGAGGAGAACAATATGCATGATGAGTAAAGACACAAACTGTAATGCTGTCTTTACTCTGGCTCCAAGATGTGGAATGATGATTGTCCTAAATCCTCTCTTCACTGACCCTCAGTTTGTAAGTTCTCTTCACTTAATAAAGCCTCTTCTTTAATCCATGCAATGTTGCAATTCAAGTTCCCAAAACTTAGTGCATAACATATGAAGAGTCGTACAGAGAATAACACTAAACACACATACACGCGCGCGCGCACACACACACAGACACACACACAAACACAAAAGTTCCATGATCGTATTGTGATGCATTTGCAAGACATTTTGAGATATTTCTTGAACTCAATATAGTATATAGCCATGATAAAAATATACAAGTCATTAGATTAAGTTGTAGACATACAACTAAAAAAATCATTATATTCACTCCACAGTTACATTAGACAGCTCTCTTACTTTCTCTGGCATATTTCTTTTTCTAATTTTCCTCCTTGCCATGACATGGACAGATGAGACAATAGACACAGATATAGGTACCAAATAAGTGATGAAAATTTTCTAACTTCTCCACTGAAGTTCAACACTTGAACTGAAAAATAGAAGTTTCTTATTTTGATGTTTCTAAATATCCTTGCTTCAGAATTTGAAGAAGACTAAAATAATATGTCTGTCTTTCTTTGGTTATAAATCTTTGTATTCTTCTACTATGTACGTATAGTAGATGAATATACACACATATACACATACACATATACACACATACTATATACATACAAATGATTTATTGCATATAATCTTTCAGAGTGGTATATGCATTTTTAAATATTTTTCAGTTTTGTATACATAGAGATACTTATAAGAAATATTTCTACTTCCATATTACATTGAATTTAAATATTAATATTGTGGATCCTTTTGATTTATATTTGCAAGTACCTATAATGCGTGATCATTTTAACAGAGTTGTATTGTAGCAATATTGCACCCAAATTTATCATTGCTTAGACCTATTTATTATTATTTCCAAATGAGAAAAAAATATAGGGAACTTATAATGGGAAAAATATAGGTACTTCTCACAGGATTTCTTAAGTAATTTGAACACTGATTTTTATAGAGAAACAAGTACATAAAAGAAATTTTTGAAAATCTTATAAAAAGAAAAAATTGCTATTAATAACTTAGTGGTTATCTTTGTTGGACCTGAACTTAAAATGGTGACTTGAAGGCATCAAAATATAACTTTTAAACAACATTTGAGATTTACATATTTTAATGAGTCAAGCAAAGTATTGAAGCAAAGAGTCGAGTCCTTCCTGACAGTAACAGGAACTTAAATTATTTCTTTAATTAACCTATGTTTGAAACACACAGTACATTTTTAGATATGCTGAATGTAAGATTTTCAATAACCTATTATTTCTTAGGTATGTACATTCCATAAATAAAATCAATATCTTGACAAGACTAGTATTGTTTTATTATATGGCTGCTTCATCAGTCTCCAAGCTTCATAATAAAAGTTTATTAATTCATATGTGTAAAAATTGACATTATATATTTAATTCAAAGTGCATTTTTCCAGTAACACCCCTTGAATAAAATAAGTTTGAAATTGGAAAGCCAAAGATTTGCTTGGATACCACACAGTCAATTAAAGTAAATAATATTGCATTTTTAAATTAATAGAATATTCTAATTATACTGATTGATCATCACATATTTTACACGAGTATTGGTAGTCATCTCTGTGCCCCACAAATATGTATAATCAAATCATTTAAATAAAAACAAGAATTTGGTAGTTCATATTTTAATTGTGTAGTTATTTTAAACATAAACTGAATCCCAGAAAGTTTATAGGACTTATGGTGTCAGACACCAAACTTAAGCTTAAATTCAGAGTTTTTATTTCTCAGAGTCCATTGCCTTTTAAAAATATTAATAAAGAGATATTTCAGAATGAAAGAGCCTCCAGTAATAAAATAAACCTGACTACTTGTATAAATTATGTCTTGTGTTGTCTTTTGACATTCACGTTAATATCCTATATTATTGTTTTCCAGACAGGTGAGGGATTGTCCAGTCTGAGGACATTCTACAACTCTGTTATCAGGAATCAAAGCTCAAATCTTTCATGCCAAATTTAGTGTGTGTGCCTTTGTGTAGGTACTTTAGAAACTGTATGTTTTAGTTGTTAAATATGCCTAACCAGAGGATGATGTCAGTGAACATGGTGAAATAAGAAATTCTCAAATTTTGTCATCAATAAAGTCAATGTGAAAACTGGCAAAATTATCACGGTCAATGTTCTCAGAATTCTGGTAATTAACCAAAGACTTTTAGCAATCTGGGGAGCATTACTGAAGAAATGATTGTTGAATCTTGGTAAGAACTGTGAGATTTTCGGCACTTTTAGCTTGCCCTATTGCCATTTCACTTTCTCTGTCTCTACATTGGACTTGAAACCCCAAAACCCAGAAACATGGTAAAAATCATCAGCCTGGCAAACATTGAAGAACAAGGTTGGATCTCCTTCAAATTGACCTTCTCAGAAGATTGCTATTATTTTACCTATCTGGTTATTCTCTGGAAGATCCTATTTGCAAAACTGTCTTTACCTGCTCTGATATTGATGCCACCAAGCACAAAAAGCCTTTTCTCCTGGTGCTCTTGTCAAAAATATTTAGAGGCAATTATTTAACTGTACAGCTCCTGAAAAGGTAGATAACAGTTGGTGCAAACAGTACACCAACTTAAAGGCTAAACAGTAAAATCAGGGGATAAGATGACTATGCAATCTTTGAAAGCTCTGATATGTTCTCGGCAATCTAGAAAGTCACATGTATAAACAGAATTGTATGCATGCCCAAGGTTTTATACATGCTTATAGAAGACCTAAGAAAACTCTAAGTCCTCACCTCTGGCTGACCTTGCATCTCTGTATAAGCAGGATGTCAAGGCTAAGGCAGAGTCATTAAACACCTAGCTGAGTATTGAAGACAAGCCCCCAAACACATACAAAGACTAGAAGATCTACTGCTTTTGTAGGTGTAACAAAATTTCTGTCCAATAATTATGTCACTGCTAAGCTACTGAGCATAGATGTTAGTAGCCTCATATAACAAAGAATGCGATCATTGAATTATTCAGTAAACAAACAAACAAAAAAATCAACATCATTGAGAATGGCTAAAGAAGACCTAAATAAATGGAAAGGCTTCCTATTTTGATGGATTGGAAAACTTAATATTATTAATATTGATAAACTTTCCTAATTAATCGATCATTGAATTATTCAGTAAACAAACAAACAAAAAAATCAACATCATTGAGAATGGCTAAAGAAGACCTAAATAAATGGAAAGGATTCCTATTTTGATGGATTGGAAAACTTAATATTATTAATATTGATAAACTTTCCTAATTAATCTATAGATTTATTGCCATTTCTACAAAATCCCAGATGCCTTTTTTTTTATAGCAATTGACAAGCAGATCTTAAAATTTACATAGATAAAGAAGCAAACAGCCAAAACAATCTCAAAAGAGAAGAAAGTTGAAGAACTCATTCTTTCTGATTTCAAAATTTCCTACAGATCTACAATAATCAATAAAATGTAATACTGGTAAAAGGGTAGACATATAAATCAATGGAATAGAAATGAGAGTCTAGAATAAACTCTGGATATTTATTAAAAATTAGCTTTTGACAAGAGTGCCAAAACAATTCAATAGGGAATCAATAATTCTTTCAACAAATGGTTTGGGACAACTGGATTTCCCAATACAAAAAATGAAACTGGACTTCTATTTTACACCTTACGTAGCGATTAACTAAAAATGGATCAATGGCCTAAATATAAGTGCTAAATCCAGGGAAATCTTAGAAGGAACCATAAAGGACAATTTTTGTGACCTAGGAAATGACAATGGATGCATAGATGTGACACATAAAGCTGGAGCAACAACAACAAAACATAGATAAATTGGACTTCATCAAAGTGAAGATGCTATCAATAAAGTGAAAGTACAATCCACATAATGATCAAAAATATTTGCAAATCATATATTCAACAGAGTCTGGTGTTCAGAATATTGTATACCAAGGATAAAAAGACAAATAACCTAACTAAGCTTTGAACAAAGGATTTGAATAAATATTTATCCAAAGAAGATATACAAATGGTCAATAAACACATGAGAAGATGCTGGACACAATTAGACATTTGGAAAATGTAAATCAAAATCAAAATGAGATATCACTTCACATCAACTGGGATGACTACAATAAAACATAAAAATAAAAATAAAACCAAGAACTGAGGAGAATGCAGAGAATTTGGAGCCCGGTATACATTATTGATGGTAACGTAAATGAGAGAGCCACGCTGGAAAGCAGTTTGGCAGTTTGGCAAAAATTAAGTTAGTATGTGATCCAGAAATTTCATTCCAAAGAATGCTCAAAGGAAATTGAAAAAATCTATGTCCATGTGAAAACTTGTACTTGAAGTTTCTTAGTGCAGCATTATGAATTATAAATGAAAGTGGAAATAAATCAAATGTCCATCAGCTCATGAATGTATAAACAGAATGTGGTATGTGCATAATAAAATGAAATATTATTACATGCTGCAACATGGATGAATCTTTAGAACATGCAAAGCAAAATAAGCCAGACATAGAAGCCCACATAGTATATGATTACATATATAGTAAATATCCAGATTAGGCAAATCCATAGAAACAGAAAATAGATTCATTTTACCAGAGCCAGGGGTAGTGATTAGTGGGGAGTAATTGCTAATGTGTATGGGGTTAATTTTAGGGATGATGGATAAATTCTGAAATTAGGTAGTGGTGATGATTGCATAACTTTGTGAATATACAGGGAATTTTATGGTATGTGAATGATATCTAATTAAAAAAAACAAATAAAGAAACAGATAAACAAAAGACTACTGGCTCCAGAAAACCTGGCTTTGCTATTCAGCATGCTGTGTGACACTGGCAGCTATTTATTCTATCTGTGTCTTCTACATCGTAACATTTCTTATATTTCTATTAATATATGAGATAATACACATTCCTCTCACCAGGTCTAGGTCTTAAAATAATTAACAATGTTTATAGAGTTACTTTAATGTGTCCTACCCTGTCATAACTACATTATGTGCATTAACTAAAGGTGTGTATATAAATATAAATATACATAAATTACATATAGATTACATATATATTATATTATTACATATATATTATATGTGTGTGTGTGTATGTTGTTATAAAATAACTACCCAGAGAAGTACTGGTATCAACGTCATTTAATGGATGTATAATGAGGGGCAGCTATTTTAAGAAAATGGTCTAAGGCAACATGTGAATGAGAGAGTTAGTCTGTAAACCTAGGAGGTAAACCCTATTGCCAGAGCTCTCACTGCCACCATGTGTGTCCTTTGCAGAGTGGGGGTTTACTATCCCTTGCATGAGGGAGGAGGGATATATTTATTTACTTATTTTTCGTGGCCACTTCCAGAGAGTTATAAGAGCCACAAGAAAGCTGTACGTTTAGGCATCCCCAAGAGAGTAATGCAATAATCAGACTAAGACAGATTTAAAAAAATAAAAATTAAAAAAAAAAAAAAAGACATGTCGACTGCCATTTCATGACTTGAAAGATGCAGACACTGGCAGAATTTCAGTTTACAAAAGAATTTAAACTTGTACCAGAGAAACATGTGGACTGTTAGGGCGACTCTGGTGTATGTATGCATATTCTCTCTTTCTCTTGTTTGCTAGCTCTCTGGTAAATGCGTTAATGCATAGTAATTGCAAGATCAGATTCTGCAGACATTATTCCTGGGTTTATTTCTCACCTGACCCCTTTCTAGAAATGGCACCCCTCCCCCTACATGCCTCAATTCTTCATTTGTAAAATTGTGATGTTATTAATAAGAACCTCTAAAGTTTATGTCTGAATTAAGTGAATGCAGATTTGGGAATTTCAGCGTCTGTAAAAATGTACATATTTATATTGCCTTTATCTGGATGTAATCATGGTATGTCATAATAACAACAAATAAGAAGGCATATTTTATGTAAAATTTAATAGCAGGGCTATGTGTAAATAAAGAAAATTAAAACTAAGTCTTACACTTTTATACTCTGGTATTTAAGATTGTATAGATTAGACTATTAAAACAAAATAGAAACAATCAAAGACAATGTAAGAATAAATGCTGTTTTAAATGGAGATAGGGAAATTATAAACTGACAAAATATATTGCAGATTTCTGAATCATAAACATTTAAATGAATAAATCTTTCATACTGATGAAGAAAGGAAAGCATTATGTCGAAGGGATACCTGCATCCCCATGTGTACTGTAGCTCTCTTCACAATAGCCAAGTGATGGACCATCTTAAATGTTCTCGACAGATGACCAAATAAAGAAAATATGATATATACAATGAAATACTGCTCAGCCATAAAAATCATGAAATTCTGCCATTTGCTGCAACATGGGCAAGCTTGGAGAAAATTATGTTAAGTGAAATAAGCCAGGCACAGAAAGAGAAATGCTGAATGTTCTCACTCATGTGTGGGAACTAAAAAAAGAGTACAGAACAAAATAGACCAAAATAGCAATGATAACAAACTGAACTGTTAAAAAGAGGGAAAAGAACTGTGGTTACTAGAGGCAGGAAAGGAGAGGGGGCTGGAGGGTTAGTGAGAGACTGGTTAACGGACACAACATCACAGCTAGATCTGAAAAATAAGTCCTATTGGTATGCAGTCCACCCGGGAATCTATAATCAACAATATTTTACTGCATGTTACCAAAGGACGAGGAGAGGAGACCAAATGTGAACATCACAAAGAAATGATCATGCTTTGATATGATGAATGTGCTTGTCACCCTGAGTAGATCAGCACACTTTGGATACATGTATTGAAATGTAACTATGTACCCCATAAATATGTACAATCGATACGTTTCAATAAAAATAAATAAATAAAAACTGATGGAAGAAAATCTTGTGAAGCAAAGTGCCATCTGTTTGGAAGTTTGTTAGCATTTTTATAAAAGGTCAATTAAACTTTAACTTTAGATATGGTAGTCAATAATATTCAATAAGTTGTAGAAACTAATTAAAATAAACACAGCATTCTTAAACTAGAATTCCGTTAATATGTTGCAAAGCATATTTCACATATTGAAGCAATTATGCTCTTTCTCAATTATAGAACATTGAAAAATAAAGCTATTTTAGAAAAAGCCATTTGTAACTTAAATCAATGTCACAGTATTAACCCTTTTAAATCTCAGTTTGTAAATCTTTAAATTTGTGATATTACTCCTATTTTCAGAGTTGTAAGAACTGCGAAAAATGTATTCAAAACAGTTGATAAATAGTAAGCAGAAAATGGGCACTATTTTTTTTTTAATTTCTATACTGCTATAACATCTAGAATAGCTTAAAGCATTTATTATGCAGATCAATTTGACAAATGAATACATATTTATGTATCAACAGTTTGATAAAAGGTCAAAAGTATAAATAACCAAATGTCTTGCTGCTGATTTTAACTGAGACATTTAAATACATGTTTAATTTAGCTTTAATCTGACTTTACTATATTTTCTGTTATTTTTCTTTTTTTGTAAATTGATAATTTACAGAGTAAAAGATTTTAAAAATCATTTAGTAATTTTTTTCCAACCATATCTGAGTATGAGATATACAGTGTTTATGTGGCCCAAAATAAAATTCAGTGAATATTTTATAAAAATTTTCCACATTTAGATGAAAAAATGAGAACATGGACAGTAATTCCAAAGTTGCTCTTTTTAGGTAATAATATTGAATAATTTTGTGATATGATTTTTGCATAAATGCCCAAAAGTAATTTTCCTCAGGTCTGTATAAAATCAAAATAAAAAAAAAGTTAACAAAAACTACTTATAAACTATAATTTGTTGTTTCTATGAGAAATGGAGCTACCCGATAGTAGCCTGTGTTTTACAACTATCTGGGAAATTTAGAGTTAATTGGGAGCTAAAATTTAAATGAAAGAAAAAAAAATAAGTTGTTGATCAATAATATAGAATAAAAAAATACCACTCATTTATGAAGATTAATCGACTGATAACTGCTAAACACTTTCAAAAGAACTTAAAAACATAAACAAAATTTAATCACAAATCTTTTTGAAGTTTTTCATGGGAGGTCTCTCCTACGAATAGGCACAACAAAGCCATTAAATAAAATAAAGTTACACAAGCTTACAAGAGCTTAGTTCATAGCTACTATGATCCAGTATATGTGTCAATCAGCTACTTGGCACTTACATATATCAGAATGACTTCTAAGTAGATAGGTAGATAGCTCTAGGTAGATAATGTCTAAGGCAATTTACAAACTTCACAATATCTTAAGGACATCACAAGAACAAAGAAGATAAACTACTCTATGTTTCACTTCAAATGAAGAAACTAAGTTTTGTTTTACCCCGTTGCTTTGCTTTAAATTTCCTCAACACCTCGACTATGCATGACTGACCTAGGAAGTTAGCAATTATTTTGAGGTTGTAAAAGTTCCTTATATGTTTTGGAAATAACCACTTATAAGATGTGTGGTTTGCAAATATTTTGGAAAGTGATTAAAAAAAGAGCAAGGGTTTGTCTATAAATGAACATTTTCCACAAAACATTTGAAAAATACAAAATGGGAAGATGGTGATGAACTATTGTTTTAGTTAGCAAAGACAAGACATGCCTTGATCAATTTTGTAGTTGCTAAGGTGATTTGAAGGTTTTTTTCTTCCTGAACAAATACATTCTGTGTATGTACTACCCTAGAACGTCAGACTGAGACCAGTATGGTTTGTGTGCATATGTGTGAGTACGTGTGTGCACACAATTATTTATATGTTTAAAGATGGTATGAGGAATAAAACTATAACTTAAACTGATACATTCTGTTCTTGATATGCTAATCAAATCCTTTTATAATAGATGTCAGGAAATTATAATAGATGTCAGATGACATTTTAAGAAGAAATACATTAGCTTCATTCTTTTTAGTTTTTTTTATTTTTAATTACTGGATAGAGTGATTATATTTATTGCTATTTTTTAGTGTCTGACACCCTGAGCCTGATGATCTTCCTTATTGGTGAAGCTTTTGTGGGGGATATTCTTATGTATAGGTAATAAGGTAATAAGGTAACCACAGTTTTTATCCCTATTAATAATAGTCAGTATCTATACAAGTCTGCCTGCTGATCAGGCTACCCTTTTGTTGTTGTTGTTGTTTTTAACCAGAAAACAGATTGCATGTGTATGAAAGTATATCTCTGCATGTTTTTGTGTCTTTGGGTATCCACAAGTCCATATAACAACACATGTGTATGCTATCACATGCACTTCCAAAAAGGCAAGGCAGAAGACTTTGTCTTTCTCAAAGTGATTTAGAATGGGTAAGCTTTCCAGTCTTTGTTGGTTCCTTAGCTTTTCTATGGATAATTGACTGTTGCTCCAAACCATGCAGGTAATGTTTAGTAGAAAGTGTCTATCCCATCTGAATTTGGAGGATTCACTTGACTCACATTATTAGTCATGAAGAGACTAAGTCACAATGGGGCTGAAGTGCTTACCAAAAACAATATTATATTGCATTTTTATAGGATTATTCAAAATTCCTTATATACATTATCAGATTTTACACTATTTTAGAACAGAGGATAATATTTTTATGTATAATATGGGAGTATAATATTCTATTTTTTACAGCTTTATTGGAATGTAAATAATATACTGCACATATTTAATGTGTACAATTCGATGAGTTTGGACATATGCAAACTATTGAAATACTATTGTGTTCTCTACTTTTATGAGTTTGATTATTTTACATATCTAAGTGAAATCATGCAGTATTTGTCCTTCTCTGTTTAGTTTATTTCTCTTAGTATAATGTACTCCATGTTTATCCATATAAACCCTACTACCATTACCACAATCAAAGTGTATTAGTCTCTTTTCTGTTTGTAACAGAATACCTGAAACTGAGTAATTTATAAAGAAGTACAATTTATTTCTTCCAGTTTTGGAGACTGGGAAGTCTAATGTCTAGGGGGTGCATCTAGTGAGGGGCTTCTTTTTAGTGGGATCTGTGCAGAGTCCCAAGGCAGTGCAAGGCATCACATGGCTAGAGAGCTGAGAGTTCTTTTTATAAAGCCACTAGTGCTTCTCCTGTGATAATCCACATTTCCATCAACCCATTAACCCATTAATCTATAAATGGATTAATTCATTCATGAGGGCATAGCCCTTACTAACCAATAACCTCCAAAAGGTCCAACTTCTCAAAACTGCTATGATGGGAATCAAGCTTCCACATGAGCTTGGAGGGAATAAACATTCAGACCACAGCACAAGGTAACAGACACATCCAACATCTCCCAGAGTTTCCCTGAGTCCTGCATATTTGTCATGAGGACATTTAATATGAGATCTATCTTCTTAAATTTTGAAGTGCACAACACAGTATTGTTAATTATAGGCACAATGTTATACAACAGATCATTAGAACTTATTCATGTAGAAAAACTCAACTTTATACCCATTGAGCAACTCTCCATTTCTCTCAATCCCATTCCCTGAAAACCACTATTGTGCTCGCTATTTTTATGTATGACTATTTCATACATCTATGTGAAATTATGTAGTATTTATCCTTCTGTGATTTATTTATTTCACTTAGCATAATGTGCACTAGGTTAGGAGTTTCTTCTTTATTAAGGCTAAATAATATTTCATTGTACGTACATACCACATTTATTTCTCCATCTCTCTGTTGATGAGCGCTTGTGTTGTATTCATATCTTGGCTATAGTGAATAATGCTGCAGTGTTCATAGGAGTGCAGTATCTGTTTAAAATCCTGATTTCAATACTTTTGAATACATACACAGAAGTTGGATCATGTGGTACTTCTATTTGTAATTTTTTGAGAAAGCTCTAGGCTGTTTCCTATAGCAGTTGTACCATTTTATATCCCCACCAATAGTGCACAAGGGTTTCAATTTCTTCACATCCTTACCATGTGCTATCATTTGTTTTGGTGGGGTTTTATTTATTTATTTATTTATTTATATATTTATTTATAATTCATCCTAAAAAGTGTGAGGTGATATCTCTCTCACACCTTTTTTAGTTTTGATCTGAATTTTCCTGATAATTAATGTTGGGCATCTTTTCACAAATTTTTGGCGATTTGTATGTCATCTTTGGAGAAATGTCTGTTCTACTATTTTGACATTTTTTAATTGACTTATTTGGTTTTTGTTTGTTTTTTGCTACTGAGTTGTAGGAGTTTCTTATATATTTTTGAAATTAACCACTTATCAAATATTTGATTTGCAAATATTTTCTCTCATTCAGTAGGTTGCCTTTTCACTCTGCAGATTTTTTTTTCCTTCTCCATTCAGAAGCTTCTTAATTTGATGTAATACCACTTGTCCTTTTGTCGTAGGTCACAAAGCAACTCAACAAATTTAAAAAGATTGAAATTATACCACATATATTTTCTTATCACGGTAATACAAACTTAGAAATCAGTAATCAAACGAAAATTGAAAAAATTTAAAATATGTAAAAATCAAACAATAGGCTAAAGAAGAAATCAAAAGAAAAATCTGAAAATATCTTAAGATAAATGAAAATGAAAACACAACATAGCAAAACTTATTAAATGCAGCTGAAGCCATACTGAGGAAAGTTTGTAGCGATGCATTGTTGGGCATAACTTTGTGCGCATGCGCCCTGACGCGCACGGGCGCCAGTTCATGCGCTCCGCGGCCACTATTTCACTAGCGCTCAACGGCAGGTAGCTGCCAGCCTTGCCCGTCCGGGTCCCAGTGATTCAGCAACTTTAGTTCCGTATTCGCGTAAAGCCTCCCCACCACCTCACCCTATCCTTTTAAGCCCTTCTTATTGGTTCTTTGCTTGATCTCTCATATCAAAACCCGCCCTGCCCTTTTTCCCTATATAAGCTGTGCCGTCCTGCAAATAAATGGAGTTCAGGCTTTGACCACTCTCCTGGCCCGGCGGTGTTCTTTCTCGGTCCCTGGGAAGGAAGGTCCTGGGGAGGAAAGGCTGGGCCAGCGACACTCATCATCCCGCTCAGCCCCACAAGGGACCCCCAGCTGGTCCGGGGTCTCTTCCTGCCCAGTTTTGTCGGCCTCTGGCTCAGGGAGGCCCGACAATGCATATATTAAAAAAGAACAAAGATCTCAATTTGAAAAAGAACAAATAAGCCCAAAGTTAGCAGAAGGAAGGAAGTAGCAAAGATCATAGAATAAATAAAGAAAATAAATTCTCAGAAAACAATAAAAATAAATCCACTGAGCACAATTTCTTTTTTAAAAAAATATTAATGACTTTGATAAACATTTAGCTAGACTATTGAAGAAATTGAGAGAAGACTCAAATTTATAAAATCAGATATGAAACAACTGATGTCAATGATATAAAAGTGATCGTAAGAGACTGCTATGGAATGTTATGCACCAACAAATTGGAAAACCTAGAAGAAATGGATAAATTCCTAGTTAAGTAAATTTACTAAGACTGAATCATGAAGAAATTAAATTTTGAAGAAACTAACAATTACTAAGAAGATTGAATCAATAATCAAAAACTTTCCAACAAAGAAAAGCCCAGGAACAGATGGCTTCACTAGTAAATTCTACCAAACATTTGAAGAAGAATTAATGCCAATATGAGAAAATTATGTTCAAAGAAATAAGCCAGGCACAGAAAGAGAAATATCACATGTTCTCATTAATAAATAAGAGCTAAGAAAGAAAGACCACAATAAAACATTGAACTTTCAGAAGGAGAGAACACACCTATAATTACTAGAGGTGGGAAAGGGGTACTGAGAGGGGGATTAGAGAGTAACTGGTAAGGAACACAAAGAATAATTATGATTTATAAAGATGAACATGCTAATAATATTGATTTGGTCATCACATACTGTATACAAATACTTATAGCCAACTCTATACCCCATAAACATGTATAATCAAATATATTTCAATTAAAAAAAATTGAAGAGAAGAAATGCTTTCTAATTCATTTATAAAACTAGGATTATTGTGATATCAAAGTCAGTTAAAGACTCTGGAAGAATGAAAAGCTACAGACTGATATCCTTGATGATCATAGATGCAAAAAACCACAACACAATGCAAATGGTATGAATGTGTTCACCCCAGAATTCAGGGGTTCCCAATGTGATAGCACTGAAAAATGGTGCCTTTTGTTTGTGTGTGTGTACAAATACAGTAACATCTCACACTTCTCTCAGTTCAGACTAAACAAAAACTACAGCTAATATCATATTTAATGGTGAAAGACTAAATATTTCCTCCTACATTTAGAAACTAGGCTATATCTACTCTTAACATTTCTTTTTAACATCACATTCCTAAAATTAGTCAAGATAAGGAATAAAAAGCATACACATTGAAAAGGAAGGAATAAAGCTAAATTTTTCAGAAAACAGCAAACAGTTGTCAGTGTAGAATATCCACTAAATTTACACAAAAACTACTAGAAATAATAAGTGACTTTCACAAGTTTGATGAATTTTATGTCAATTCACAAACATCCATAGTAGTTCTACATACAAATAATAAAATCATTGTAAATTGAAATTTACAAAGTAATAATATTTACTTAAAAATGTAATACTTAGAAAAAACACCTATCAAATTGGATCAAGATTCTATTCTAAAAACTTTTAAAAATATAAATTAAAGTAGGCATAAATAACTGAGGAGATATACCATATTCATGGTTTTGTTGTTGGATAACTGTTCTTTCTAAATTGACTTAGAGTGTAGAAACAATACTAACTAAATCCCAGCAGGTGATATTAATGCTGACTCAAAATAAATAAATAAATAAAATGATAATACAAAAAGGCAAAGGATTCAAAATAACTAAAAATTACAAATGAGAGAGAGAGGAAAAAGAAGAATAAGGAGGAGGAGGGATTGCAAAGAGAGAAAGAAAGGGATAAGAAAGAAATTTTTTCTAAAAAAAGGAAGACAGGAAGGAAAGAAAAATGAAATTTGAGTGTTATATACCCAGTTCAAAAATCCTTATAGATCCACATATGGATCAGTGTTTAAAAATAGACCGTGACACGTTTGTGGTCTATTGAGCTTTGACAATGCTGCCAAGGTAATTCGAAAAACAATATTTATTTCAACAAATTGTACTTCAACAATTAGACATTCATGTGCAAATAGATAGACAATGATAAGTAGGTAGGTAGATAAATAGATGAATGAAAAAATAAATAATTGATTGCACCCTGTACTGTACACTATATACAATAATTATTTTAAAGTAAATCACAGACCTAAATGTAAAGCCAAAACTGAAATTATCAGGATTAAATTGTGGTAAATTTCTTTGGATCCTTGGGATAATCAAAATATTTTTATACAGAACACAAAAAATGATAACTTTGTTTATTCTGTGAAAGATACTGTTAAAAAAGAAATAGATGAGCAATATTTTCAGATAATACTTGGAAAATACTTATATGGTAAAGAGCTTACATCAAAAATATATTAAGAATTTGTACTAATCAATAACCAGAAAAATGTGAAATACACAATAGACTTCAATGGATATTTCATTATAGAAGATATATGGATATCAAATAATCACGTCTAAACTTTTCACCATTATTATTCATTGATTGTAGTGCATAAAAATAAAAAGTAATAATGCATAGTGTTGGTGAGGATTCAAAACATCTGGAATTTTTATATAATTCTACTGGGAACACAAAATTTACAACTTACTTGCATAAAGCAAGTAAGTTTAAATGTAATCATATACCTAACACATAGTCGGGTACTTACCACACCAAATTATATTTAATTGTATACTAACCATACAATCCAGTACTTCCACTCTTATTTACCCAGTGAAATAAAAACATACTTGTATTCTACACTAGTATTTATAACACATTTGTTTACCATCATCACAAACTGGAAATTATCCAATGAGCAATCAACTGTAAAAAATGTCAAATGTACACACTGAAAAATATTACTACTCAGTGTTAAAAAGAAACAGCTAGCCATACATGTAAAAACGTGAATACCTGAAGTACTCAAATGAAATGCCTGGTGGCACAGTCATGTATCAATCATCTTGTTGCTATTGGATACCAGAAGAACTCACATGAAGCTACTAATAACTGTATTAAAATCTACAAACTTTCCTGGATAGAAAAAAAAATGGATGAATCATAAAAAAACATTATTTTACATAGCCTCACACAAAAGACTTTGTTCCATTTTGAAAAGGCAAAATTAGAGACGGGAAAAGTGCATCCTAGTTTGCCAGGAGGGCTTTATTGGGAAATGAAGAAAAATTCTGGAGTGAGGGAAATAATCTATATTTTTGCTATTTTGTTGGTTACAAACAAGATTGTACAACTGTGTGCCAAAACCCATAGAACTATGTATCTAACAAGATTGAATTTTATTGTATATAAATTATACCTCAATAGACTTTACTTAAATAAGGACATAATATGAGGTTTGTAGATATTTGCATAAGTACTCAACCAATTTCATTTGTCCAACCACTCATTGAGGTTCTTGACAGAAGTGGTTTCCTGACACAGGTAATAAAAACTGCAAAAAAACATTTTATGATTGACAAGAGACCACCCACTTAGTTGAGTATGGTTTACTGCATCAAAACAGGTACCAGCAAAGTTGCCAAAACGAACCTTCTCAAGACACACTATAATTCATAGCGCCATGTTCTCTCACAGGACATAATGTCTTCCAGGCTCATCCATGTTTCCATGAATGACATGATTTTATTCTTTTTTTATGGCTGAGCAGTATTCCAATGTGTACATATGTCACATTTTCTTTATCCATTCATCTTTCAATAGACTCCTAGGTTGATTCTATATCTTGCCTGTTGTGACCAGTGCTGCAATAAACATGCTGATGTATATGTAGCTTTGTTATAATAACTTCCTTTTCTTTGGATTGATACCCAGCAGTGTAATTGCTGGATCATATGGTAATTCTATTTTTAGTTTTTCAGGACCTCCACACCGTTTTCCATAATGGCTGCACTAATTGACATTCCCATCAACAGTGTATAAGTTTCCTTTCTCCACATCCTCACCATCATTTGTTGTTATTTTTTTACCTTTTTAATGGTAGCTGTTCTAACCTGTGGTTTGGATTTGCATTTCTCTGATGATTAGTGATGTTAAGCATTTATTTATTTTTATTTTTTTATTTTTTTATGTACCTGTTGGCCATTTTTATGTTTTCTTTTGAGAAATGTCTATTCAGGTCATTTACCTATTTTTAAATCAGATTTTTTTTTTTTTTTTTTTTTTTTTTTTTTTTTTGGGTTAAGTTTTTTTTTTTTTTTCTTTTTGATTAAGGTTTTTTTTTTTTCTTTTTGATTAAGGTTTTTTTTTTTTCTTTTTGATTAAGGTTTTTTTTTTTTCTTTTTGATTAAGGTTTTTTTTTTTTCTTTTTGATTAAGGTTTTTTTTTTTTCTTGCTTTTTAAATTTCTTTTAATTTTTTTTTTTTTTTTTTTGCTGTTAAGTTTCTTGGATACTTCTTGTAAACTGTTTCTTGTATATTTTGGGAACACAAAATTGTACAACTATTTCATTTAATAAGTTCAAATGTAATCATATACTTAAGACACAGTCACATACTTACCATGCAAAATTATATTTAATTGTATATTTACCATACAATCCAGTACTCCCACTCTCAGTTATTTACACAAGTGAAATAAAAGCATACTTATATTCTACATTAGTATTTATAACACCTTTGTTTATCTTTTGTCAGGTACATGGTTTGCGTGGTTTTCCTATTCTGCTAGTCCCTGCCTATTTACTATGTTGATTGTTTCCTTTGCTTTGCAGAAGCTTTTTAATTTGATGTAATTTCATTTGTCTATGTTTGTTATTGTTGCTTGTGCTTTAGAAGTCTTCTCTATAAAATATTTGCTCAGACCAATATCTTAGAGTATTTCTCCTATGTTTTCTTATGGTACTTTTACCATTTCATGTCTTATGCTTAAGCCTTTAATGCATTTTGAGTTGGTTTTGTTATATGGTGAGAGATACAGAACTAGTTTCTTTCTCCTGAATATGGATATTGAGTTTTCCCAGAACTGTTTATTGAAGAGTCTGTCCTTCCCCCAATTTATGCACTTGGTACATTTGTCAAAACTCAGTTTGCTCTAGATACATGGATTTCTGAATTCTCTACTTAGTTTCATTTGGCCATGTGTCTGTTCTTAAGACAGTGCTATGCTGTTTTGATTACTATAGCTTTGTAATATATTTTGAAGTCAGGTGTGTGATGCTTCCAGCTTTGTTCTTTTTGGTTTGGATTGCTTTGTCTATTTGGGGTCTTTTGTCATTCCATACAAATTTTAGAATGTTTTTTCTATTTCTGTGAAGAATGTCAGTAGTATTTTAATAGGGATTGCATTACACTTGTAGATAGCTTTGGGTAGTATGATCATTTTGACAATATAAATTCTTCAAATCTGTGAACATGGAATGTTTTTCCATTTTTTTTGTGTTCTCTTCAATTTTTTCATTAGTGTTTTGTCATCAGTTTGGGTTTTTATTTTTACTTTTTGTTTTCAAAATTTACTAGGAAAAAGAAAACATGGTAGTTTTTAAAGAATCACTTTCTAAATGTCATATACCTTGTTCTTAACAAAGAAGTCAGATGGCCTTCTAGAATAGTATACTACAGAATGGAGGTTTCCAAATTCTCTACAAAAAGTTAAAATAACATTGGAGGCATTGAAAAGGAAGGCAACAATGTAATAAGAAAAAAAAAAAAAAACTCCACAACAGTATTTTACTATTATAATTATTACATTTTTGTTGTCCTTTTTATTTGCATTTAGATAATTTACATTTCTGATTTTTAGCCTTATCTGTACTATGGCTATAAATTTGAGCTTCTCTGAGAATGTTCTAAATTTTTAATAGTTTGTGATCTTACATCACATATCAGATTAATGTGTTCTTGATATTCTGTATGTTTGTAAGATATGGGGTGGGAGAAATAAGAATTTTTCTGTTTTAGTGTTTGGTAACATTGCTTTCAGGACTTTATTGGCATATCTCTAGTTTAGTCAATTTGGATGATATTGAGAGTATTCAGTGTTGATTCTTTAAAATGTATACATTTTTATGAGGTAAGACCAATGAAATTACTGTAGTAGCAGTAAGACATAATGAAATTTAAGCTGAGACAGTAATGTACCAATGTTGTGTTGGAGGATAGGACAGTTAATTTTAAGAATTCTTTATATGAGTATATTTTAAGCATAATTTTTTTTTTCTTGTAAAGCTTAGGAATAATTAAACAGAGGTAATTAATTTTCTTCTTTCTTTCTTTCCTTCCTTCCTTCCTTCCTTCCTTCCTTCCTTCCTTCCTTCCTTTCCTTCCTTCTTTCTTTCTTTCTTTCTTTCTTTCTTTCTTTCTTTCTTTCTTTCTTTCTTTCTTTCTTTCATTTGTTTTGCTCAGAGCCCAATACCAACATGTGGGAGAATTTGAATACTGTCCATCATGTACATTTATTCTTCCTAATGGAATTTATAATTAATTTATTTCATGTAAAAATGAAAGTTGGTGTTGGAATATTTAAATAATCGTGGTATAATAATATTTAAGGGATATTGTTTTAAGGGATTTCATATATTAGTTTTTTGTAATTCTATGGGTTTGTGGGTTTTTTTTTTTTTTTTCCTGATAAAACAAAATAGAAAAAGTAATAAGATAAAGAGAAATGGGAAGAGAGGACAGGGACCAGAATGGGAGGATGAGTGAAATAACGTATGGAGCATAGACAAGGTGGAAGAGGCAATGGGTTTCTTGTACTCATCAATTTTTTGGGAAAAATGGAGCTCATATCTACATTTACATGCCTGTCCTCCCCTGTTTATTCCTCAAATGTCCTAGTTTTCTTCAGTATGGTTTCAGGAATTACTCTGCTCACATTGTTATCACTGCCCAAGTCCAGCTGCATTTTGCTTGAAGAAACAAAAGACTCATGAGTCCAAACTGTTGGTGTGTGGTATGAAGCTTAATTATCAGGCCTGGGAGACAGTTCAAACTAAAAACAGCCTCGGAGCTTTAAGGTTTTGGCTGGTGGAGGGGTGGGGGTTATAAGATAGAAAGACAAAGGGAGAAATGTATTGAAAAATGCGACAGTTCAGTGACTACATGTGGATTTGCATGCCCTAATCTCTTTCCTTAGCATCAGTCCTATGAAGCCTGGAGTCAGTTTCTTGGCTCTGACTTTACCTCCTTCCCAGAACATCTGAAACTTCAAATGAGACTGGTAGTTTTGTAAATTAGTGAGTTATGGCCTTGCTTATTAGTCCTACAAATTGCAGTGATTGTTCATTGTCCAAGCAAAATTATTTTCTTGGCCCTAAGCACTAATATGGCTGCCCTCATGCTAAGCTAATATTTGTGGTGCTCGATCAACGTATACTTGTGAATATATTATGTTAAGCATATATATTTATGTACACTAGTTATTATTCATTTTGATGGGTATTTCTTTTCATGCATTTACTATAAATTATTTTGTCCCATTTCTTGGGTGTTAAGTGGTGTTTTTTTTTTT
>NW_007728574.1:70935-72402 GCF_000696425.1 Galeopterus variegatus
TTTTTTTTTTTAGTCTAGCTTGCATTTCCAACAGTACTAATGGGATTAAGCATCTCTTCACATGTTTATTTGCAATTTGTGATTTTTCTCTGAACTGTGTGTATACATCTTTTGTTTATTTTGTATTGGTTTGTTTACTGTATCTTGTTGGTTGGAAATTAGCAGTTATTCCTTTTTTTTCTATATATACCTGAAAAACTATTTATCTTGTCTGTGTCCTAACATTTCATTTTCTTTATCTGTCTTGACTAATAGAAGCTCTTGATGTTATTGTAGTCAAACATTTTATTTTTGGTGAATATCATGTCTCTTAGTACTCATCTGCTAACATAAAACCAGAAAGCATTTTTTATATTTCCTCATAACAGTTTCCACATATTGTTTTTACACTTAAGTTTCTAATCAATTATAAGTTCATTTTTGTATATGGTTTTAGGTAGTTATTAAATTATTTTTCTTATATAAATAACTAATTCAAGCAGAATCATTTTCCAATTATTGGTTTAATAAAATTCACTTTTTGGTAAATGATGTGGATCACATTTTNTATGGTTTTAGGTAGTTATTAAATTATTTTTCTTATATAAATAACTAATTCAAGCAGAATCATTTTCCAATTATTGGTTTAATAAAATTCACTTTTTGGTAAATGATGTGGATCACATTTTCATGTAGTTAAGGGGCATTTGTATGTTTTCCTATGTAAAGATTTTAAGTTGATTGTCCTTTTGTTTTTATTTTTGTATCTAGGAATTATTTATATATTCTGGCTACAAATCCCTGAATGTTTTTTTTTTTTTTTTTGTAAAAACAGACTCATTAAATATATAAGTTTTTAAATGTCTTTTTGTGAGATGCGGTACAAAACACCCTCCATGGGGACACAAAAAATTTACCACCATATCTTTCATCTGACCTAGGTCACTGAGTCCCTTTTACTTTTTTCCAGTCTTTGTTTTTGTTTGTTTCAGGTAAGATAATTTATTTTGATTTATATTCAAGTATACAGACATTTTTATTCTGCTGTATCTAATATACTGTTTTGTTCAGCCACTAAAATTAAATGTCAATAAAATTTCCTATAATCAAATTCCTGAGTGAAACCCATTGATTTTTAAATTCATGTACTTTAATTTCTAATTACTAATATCTGTTTTTGATGCAATTAGCATTCAGAAACTCCATTTTTCATCGCATTGTGATTTTGGTAGTTTACACCTAACAGATGGAGAAATCAGGTGATCTTGATTTCAAGTTATACTCAGAAGGACACATAGTAATATGCAATATGTTCTCATATTAAGTCTAAGTTCAGAAAATATATTATTAATCATTCCAAGTCTTAAATAATCTTTCCAAAAAAAACTCCAGCAAAGTGAAAAATTCAAGTTGTGTAATATATTACAAAATGAAATAAGTCCTGACAGTTTTTGTGCTTGTCACTTTCCAACAACCAACCAGGCCAGG
>NW_007728574.1:73582-76729 GCF_000696425.1 Galeopterus variegatus
TTGTTGTTGTTGTTGTTGTTTGTTTGTTTTGTTTTGTTCTGTTCTGTTTTGTTTTTAATCCAATACCTAATTCTCATCTAATTATTTGTTATTCAAAAGTTCAACCTTTGTTAGTAGGGTCAACAGAGGCATCTTGCTAGAAATAGAAGTAATGAAAAAAAGAGACTAAGATACCCTTTATATTACTTCAGGCACCTACTCTAGCCATGGACAGACTCGTTTCAGATTGAAGTTGAGAAGGTTTTGAGTACAGAGCTCATATAGTCAACAGTACTTCCCTGAAACAATCTCTTGAAAAATGCCTCCATATTCTTCCTTGTTAACCAAGACATTATTCTTCTCAGTTGCTTAGAATAGTGTTATTGGGTTTTTTGTTTGTTTTCTTTAAAATGTAAGTGATTCTCAATTTATTAAATTACTCATAAAGGACCTTAGAAATTATTTTTTTTTAAGTTAAAGATTTGAAGAAAAGTAAGTGTAACAAAGGAATATATTTGTTTAATTACACTTTTAAATGTGTACCTTGATGATTATGGTAAAAACAAAACTGTATAAGCATTAGAATTGTATGTTTAATGAAAGTACAAGGAAGAAAATATGACACCAAATTTTGTTTGCAGTAGGGTAAAATCACTGGAAAAGAAGCAGTGGGTTATTAATAGGGTTTCTTAAGTCAAACCATGGGCGGGGGGAACCAAAGACCTATTAATACTGAAAGGCATTATTTGATTTCTGCCTTTGTATTATGTCTGGGAACTTTCAAAGTTATTGAGACTTCATGCCAAAACTCAAACAATTTCAGCTCTTACAAAGTGGAACCTTGAGTGTTGTGTCACAAAGTTGCTGGAATCTTCAATCGTCTAAAATATAAAATAAATGCATTAACATTTACTGCTAATTTATAATATTCAAAATTATCATTTTGATTTTATCATAAAAATTTTGTCAATACCATAGCCACCAAGAATAAAATATGTTATATACAAAACTAATATTATAATCTCTTACATACAGAAAATATATTACACGCATTTTTAAGAATTTGTATGGAATGACATCAACTTGGAAATTATGAAGGAGAAACTCATAACTTTGAATATGGGACTTTAAATTGCAAGTACACTATACTGCAGTAATGTAAGAATAGCAAGGAAATGATATATTTATATAAATATAAGATAATTAAAATGCTTTCAGCTTTCTGCTGTACCATTTAATTTTGGCTAAAGTAATCATTACTATTGTTGCATGGACATGATGAAAGTAAATGATAAGATTTAAAAACTGTAATTTAATAATTATATTTATCTACAAGAATTTTTAAATGCTCACAATTTCTTCATGAATGTGTTTTTCCAACTCAACACAATCTCACTCTATAATGTCATGTAATTAAGTTATTACCTTTGATTCAGAATATGGCTTTTTCCCAAAAAAACACTCAGTGATTATTTTGTCTGTTTTATCCACTGAATTCTGACACATTTATAAAAGCCATTGAAAGTTTGTCCTGAGAATTAGAAAGAGATTGTCAGTGTTAACATGCCTTTCAATGAGTAATGCACAATATCAAATAGATGCATAACAAGAATTTTTTGGGGGGGGGAATAAACAGAGGAGTCTTGTGAGTAAAAAGGGTCTTCTTTAAGCTACTGGAAGTAATTTAATTACTAGAAGTAATTTTCCACTTATCATAAAATAATCTCATGAACATTTTAAAAAGTAATAGTGAGCAAAAATTTTATTGAAAGGGCTTTCTGAGTGTTCTTTATAATGACTAGATAATAATAGAGTAAAAATTACTCAAAATACATTTACAGTAATAAAGCATAAAAGATATATAACTTGAATTTTTATGAAACAGATCTTTGTGAGTGACATTTAATTAAAACCTAATTTTGAGGAAAAAACACATTTTTAAGGTAATCAGAATTATATTTAGTGGCTTACACTTTCTTGGAAAATAGGAATACATAAAATTAGATTAAGTCAATGACAGATATGTTAACATAAAAATTCAGCTCAAAAGTTATCAGTTGAGGAATATGAAATTTTTTTCAAGAAATCTTATTTGTGGGCCGGCCCGGTGGCACACTGCTACAGTGCGCTGCTTGGGAGCGCAGCGGCACTCCTGCCGAGGGTTCGGATCCCACATACAGACCAGTTCCCGCTCACTGGCTGGGCAAGGTGTGGGTGNAAAAAAAAAAAAAAAAGAAATCTTATTTGTAAATCCTTGTCATTTTTTAATATGACAAATATATTTTAAAATAATTATATCAATTTACCTTTGAACAGCGAAGCTTATTGACAATTGTCATTGCAAATCATTGATATAAAGTTAGAGAGAAAATGGTATATTAAAATCACTTGGAGGCATTTATTTATTTATGATAACTTAGGGCCAGTTAATATATATTCTTGCAAAACTTCAGCATAATATTATCATTAAGAATGAAGAAACACAACATTTTCCCAAGACTGCAATTGGATATCCACATGCAGATAAATAAAATTGAACCCTTATCTCACACTGTATACAAAAATCAACTCAAAATGTAACACCCGAAACTGTTAAGCAACTAGGAGAAAACAGGGGGGATGCTCCACAAAATTGATCTAGGTAAGGATTTGTTAGATAGAACTCAAAAAGCATAGGCAATGAAAGCAAAAAAAAGATGGAATTGCATGAAACTAGTAAGTTTCTGTACAGCAAAGGAAAAAATTAACAAAGTGAGAAACAACCCACAAAGTGGAAGAAATATTTTCAAACACACATCTGCTAAAAGGCAAATTTTAAAAATATATAAGTAACTCAAACAATTCCATAGCAAGAAAACAAATAGCTCAATTTAAAAATGGGCAAAAAATCTGAACAGATAGTTCTCAAAAGAAGATATATGAATGGCCAACAAGTATATGAAAAAATTCTAAACATCTCTATTCATCAGGAAAATGCAATTAAAACCATGAGATATCATCTCACAGAATAGCTAGAATAGCTATTATCAAAACGAGAAATGGAGGGCCGGCCCGGTGGCGCACTGCTACAGTGCACTGCTTGGGAGTGCTGTGGCGGCGCTCCCGCCAAGGGTTCAGATCCCACATACAGACCAGCTGCTCACTGGCTGAGCGAGGTGCGGGCGCAAC
>NW_007728574.1:77406-111962 GCF_000696425.1 Galeopterus variegatus
CCGGCCCGGTGGCGCACTGCTACAGTGCGCCGCTTGGGAGTGCAGTGGCGGCGCTCCCGCCGAGGGGTCAGATCCCACATACAGACCAGCCGCTCACTGGCTGAGCAAGTTGCGGATGCAACATCGAGGGTTGCGATCCCGTTGCTGGTCCCGGTCTGGTACGGGCGCGACACTGAGGGTTGCGATCCGTTGCCGGTCACGAAAAAAGACAAAAAGGAAAAAAAAAAAACAAGAAATGGTAGGTGTTCGTAAGAATGTGGAGAAAGGGAAATCCTTGTACACTGTTGGTGAGAATATAAATTACTGTAGCCATTTTGGAAAATAGAATGGAAATGCTTCAAGAAGCTAAAAATAGAATTACAATTTTATTTAGCAATCTACTCTGTGTGTATATATACAAAGGAATTGAAATTGGTATGTTGAAGTGTTATCTGCAATCCCATGTTCCTTTCAGTATTATCCACAATAACCAAAATGTATAAGCAACTTAAGAGTCCACAGACAAATGTATGAAGAAAATGTGGTATATATACAGAGTGAAATACTCTGCAGCTGTAAAAAGGAGTAACTCTGTCATTTATGGCAACATGGATGGGACCGGAGGACAGCACACTAAGTGAAATAAGCCAGACATAGAAAGACAATACTGTATGATCTCACTTATATTTGGAATCTAAAAACATCAATCTCATAAAAACAGAGAGTGGAAGGGTGGTGCCAGAGGCTGGTGGGGATGAGGAGGGATGGGGAAAGGGAAAGATTTTGATCGAAGATTCAAAGTCTCAGTTCAATTGGAGAATTAAGTTTGAGTGATCTATTGCACTGGATGGTGACCACAGTTAGTAATGTATTCCATATTTCAAAACTAATGAAGTTTGTCGTGTTCTCTCCACAAAATATAATAACTTGGTGAGGTGATGTATATGCTAATTATCTTGACTGAGTCTTCTTACAATGTATACGTAGATCACAATATTACATTATAGCACACAAATATACACAATTATTATTTGTCAATTAAAAAAATGTGGAAAGAAAGGGAGAAAGGAGGGAGGGCTATAATTGTGTGAATTTATACAGTGAAAAAAGATTTTTTTTGAAACAAAGGAATGGTTATAGAATATAGAAATTCCTTGATAAGTTGTTTTCCAATTTATTTTCCGAAAAGATAAATCCATGGAAACTTGAAACATCTATAGATAAATAGCAATTTTGAATAATCCATAGAGATTCTTTTTCTAAAAAGGGAAATTTGTTAACCTAAAGTTTTATTTTTATGCTTTTATCTTATTCTAGTGATTTTGTTTTGGGGTAATGAATTATTTTTATTGATTTAGTATTATATTTTCATAATGAAGTTATTTTAACAATATTCATCAACTTAGTAATATATTTTGATAATGGAAAAATTGTACTACTGCTACACACATGGCTATTTTTTTCATTTTCTTTGACTAGTTTTCAGAATGTCAATTATTCATGTATATATTATAAGATCAAGTAATTTAATGTAGGCATTTACACTTTTGACATTAAAGACCTTGTCAAATGAGTGAAAGAGTATTATTTAATATAATTTGCATTCTTTTGGAAGCTGAAATGAAGAGAACACTGAAAGAAGTCAGAATTTCAATATTTCACAATGATATATAAATACTATTATTTTAGTTTTTCAAGAAAGCTACCTCATTTTAAAAAATACATATAGTGCTAAGTTAAAGGCAGTAAAGACCCTTAGCTTGCAAAAATAAAAGAAAAAAGTCTCCAATAGATATTGAGTTTTGATACATCCTATTAAAGTTAAAGAATACAGAACAATTTTAAAAACTGATATTACAGCAAATTTGAAATGCCAAACTTAGGTTATATTAATATTGAAATAGTTTGAGTTGCCTAAAATTATCTTCTCAATCAGGAGATATTAGAAAATTGGGAGATAATCTATGTGACTGCTGTCTTTTAAAATCTAATATAGTTAAATTTACTACAGTATTTTTCATATGTGAGCAAATGTTAGTTACACAACTTTATTCTGAGGTTACACACTAGGTCTGCAGATAAGACTTTAAACCAAAAACACAAAAAATAATTTAAAAATAAACATCTACAAATATACAATTACTATGTTTGTCTTTCATTCATTTAACCATATAAGACATTTACTGAAGCTCTATTTACTATATTCCAGACATTTTATTAGTCCCTGGATATACAAGGAAAAGAAAGTTACTTCTCTCATGTAGTCTATACTGCAGAAGAAAATCCAGATGATATCTCCTATGATCTGAATGTTTGCATCCTCCCAAAATTCATTTGTTGAAGCCAAATCACCAATGAGATGATATTAGAAGGTAGGGCCTTTGGGAAATGGTTAGGTCGTAGGTTGGGAACCTCATAAGTGAGATTAATGCTCTTAGAATAAGAGGACCCAAAGAGCTGCCTTGCTCTTCCACCATGTGAGGACACAGCAAGAAGGAATCATCTATGAAGAGGTGGGCTCTCACCAAACACTGAATCTGCAGGTGCCTTGATCTTGGACTTCCCAGCCTCCAGAACTGTGTGAAATAGATTTCTACTGTTCATAAGCCACCCAGTCTAAGATATTCTCCTATATCAATCTGAACAGACTGAGATGGTATCTAAATACTTATTCAATACAGCACTCATCATTAATAAATTATGTATGCACACACGTACACTATGTATCTATTATATATAAGCGTACATCTTATAGTATCAAAACTTATACACATGTATGAGGGCACTTCAAAAAGTTCATGGAAACTTTCATATTATCTTTTAATTCTATTTTTCCATGAACTTTTTGAAGTTCTGTTTATATGATATAAAATAGCTATACACACACACACACACACACACACACACATATATATATACATTTATGCACAGATACATATATGTATATATACATACACATACATATATACACACATATACATATATAAAATAAAGGATTAGAAAGTAATGGAAGCTGCTTTTGAGTCATGCAAATATTTGTGCAAATTAGAGATAGCAAGTGCAAAACAATCTGCAGTGAGATGCTGCATGGAGTTCTTGAAGAATGATAAAGAGACCAGTGTGGTAAATACATTGGAGCTTTTTGAGCTGCATGTTGAATGACTTTAATTGACTTAGTTTTTAAAGTACCAATTTGGCCATTATGTAGAAAATAATCGATGTGAGGTTGGGCAGGGACAAAGACAGGGAGGTCACTTAAAAAGCTGTTTCTCTAGTCCAAATTGAGAATTAAGAGTGTAATAGGGGAGGGATGAGGAATAATGAGTTCAAAATATGTATTTTAGTACTTGTAAAATGTTTTGTGATGGATTGCATGAAGTGTATGAAAGAAAGGAGGAGTCAAAAATGACCACAGTTTATTTAAGTTGAGAGACAACAAAGCGAATTATGGTGCCAGTTCTTGAGATGGGTGAAAAATATAGAAGTTGAATATCACAGGGGGTATTCACAGGATTACTTTTAGACATGTTTATTTCATATTGCTGATTTGGGAAGGATTTATCAACAAATCATCAGGAAAGCAAAATATCTGAAAATCTGCACCAAGGGTAATATCAGTACCACAATTCTCTACTTATTTGAAAATTTCCCAGTGAAGACCTACAGAATAAAAATATATTTTTTACAAAAAGTGTTTTATTTGATATGAGTGCTTTGTTCATCTCTCAATCTCCTAATAATTGAATGATTTTCTCAGGTTTATTTGTCTTTCAAAATATTATGTGAAGATCACATAAGAACCAGAACTTATCACCTCAGAAATATAAAGCATGAGTTTGTGTGCAGCTTATATAGGCTACTTTGAAAATCAAAATGCTCAAAAGTGAATTTAATTTTCTTTCTTAATCTAATTTATTATCATCATATTACTAATTCACTGGCACAATTGATACATCACTTGTGAATTCCATACTCCAAACACTCAACACTTCCACTTATTATAGAAGACGATATTGGTTTCCCAGAATTCTATTCTGTTCCATCTATTGAAAGGAATCCATCAACTTTGCTCAGGCAGAAACCTAGCCAGCCCAAGGACAAGAATCATGGTGGATATAGTCCATTTAAATTTATCCCAGTATCTCTTGTAACTGGGAGGAAAGGGACAGGTGATAATAGCAGCAACAGAACTCCGTAATGCCTAACAAGACGCAATGTCAAGGCTGCTGCTTTGTTGTTCTGCCAGTTTGAGACTCCTTAGATGTCTCTCTAGCTTTGTTTGTCCATAAAAAGTTCCTGAGGGATAACTGGTCTGTAGAATAGAAGCAGAGACCTGAGGATATAATTCCACCTTTTGGAGATTTGAAATATTATTCAGTTATTGTCTTTTTTTTTTTTTTCTTACCGTGTGACCGGTAAGGGGATCGTAACCCTTGGCGTGGTGTTGTCTGCACTGCGCTCAGCCAGTGAGCGCACTGGCCATCCCTATATAGGATCCGAACCCGCCGCCTTGAAGCACCCAGCTCCGCTGCTCTCCCAGCGCTCCCAGCACCGCACTCTCCCGAGTGAGCCACGGGGCCCACCCCAGTTATTGTCTTTATTCTACATCCATGATGTGTGTCTTGCAATGCCACCAAATCTGGAACTTTCCTTGAGTTTGAGGGTAAAAATTGTCAGGCTCTCTTGTCATTCCCTTTGAGCAACAGCTTAGATTCAGTGTCTAATTCTTCATCCACCTTTTATATTTCCAAAATCGGTGGGATACCTTGCCTGTTTTTAACTCGTAGTCAGATTTATTTTTCCCACATGATTTTAAAATGCTGATTATATATTTGGATTTTGATGTGATTTTGGGAGAAGCTATAAAAAAGTTCTTAGTTCCTAGTTCTTAATATTTTATTAGAAGTACCTATTAAATAAAAAACTGCTAGCATATAACAGTTACTATAAATAAAAAGCTATTTTTTTTAAGTTACACATTCTCAAAATAGTAATATTCAGGCTTTATAAATGGTGTAATTTAATCACGTATTACAGGTAAAAAACCATGGAAAATCATGCAATAAATCATTAATGGGAATTTATCTGTTTCACTGACTTCAATTTCTAGAACTCATTATGCATTTTTTTCCACGATTTCCCTTTAAAGCAATAGGAAATAAAAGTGTCTGCCAGAAAAGGATATAAAATGTTAGATGTCACTGCTAGTCCAATTTCAATTCTGAAAACTTCATTGTGAGTATTTATATGATTTGTGAACTGCAGCTATATTGGAAATTAAATTGGAAGCATTTGGGTACATATAGCTTAAATTAGAGTCTGGTGACCATGTCACAACAGAATACAAATTGGGACTGTTTATGAACTTCAAAGTGAACTAAGAATGCGGATGTGAAAGGTTGATCAAAATGGTACATGTTATGAAAAACTGGGGCTGTTAAAATGCAGGTGTCACACAGATTCATTCATTCTAGCTGGAGTGGTGGCTCATGTTTACTGATTCTGTAAGAAAGACTAGCAAAATTTTGAGTAGCCCCACATGTCAAGTATCATGGTTTTGAGTGGAATTATCTGTAGCTGCATTGGTTTTGCTTTTGGAAACAAACAAGAAAACAAACATAAAAAATTAGTAAAGTACTTGATCTAGACACTCATGATTAGTAATAACAAAGAGAGTAAATTTACAGGTATTGCTGATACCACAACCACGTACTCATATACTCATGAGTCAGTTTTGCAAACCCTGTTCGGATTGCACAACAGATGACATCAAAAAGTAGTCTTCTCCCACCACATTCATCAGAATGAAGCCCTACAAAAATCAGAATTTGAAAACTTTAATATATATCTTTGTGTTGGAAATTTAATCAAATAGGTGAACTCTAAATTTTCTAATGATGTTCACTCTTTGTCCCACAAGAGGGGTATAAAAAAAAATGATGCACATAAAGGACAAGAAGCCCTGATGTTTGGAATGATCTAAATGACTACCATACAAACCTCATCCATGTCCTGGATGTAGGTCCTCATCCATAGCTGGTGCCGATTTAGAATAATCTAGTTTATTTATTCATTTACATAATAGATTTTTTTTGTCTCTGCTGACATGCCCTATATTTTCAATCATTATTTTTTTATTTTTTTTACAAACAGATTATAATAAGTTTCTCAAATTCATTGTAAGCTACATGAAACATTTAGGCTAACTTGTGGTTGGTTTCTCTACACAGTGTATGGAGTATAGGTTACATTTCCTGTTTCTTCACAAGTCTGGCATTTTATATATCTTATTCTTTTTTAAATAAAATGTTTCAGACCTTTGCATTTGGTTTTATTTATGTAAATTTATTTTTTTTTTTGTTATAAATTTCCTGTGTAGTCATGATTGAATAATGTGGTAGATGATTGGGAAGTCTAAAGTTTCCCCAAGCAATTTAATCTTGGTGGAGTTCTGCTTATAAACTGTTTTATTTGCAGTTCTTAACATGGTATAATTCTGTTCTTTGTTAGGATAGAATTTGTTGGGATAGGACTTAATCCAGGTCATGTGCCTTACCCAAAGTTAAGGTCTTTCTAGTGTCTAAACTGTAGACTTAAATATTAACAAAGTATAAGAGTGGACCAATTTCTTCTGGGATTACATTTCCAACATCTCCTATAACTTATCAACCATTGGTATCCCTGCTTTTCTATCATATGCATAGCACCCATTCCCTGTAAGCTTCACATAAACTCTTCCTGGGCAAAAGCAGCCAAGCCCTTTACTCAAATTCAGAGAAGTTCCCTGGCTCCCCCCTGAAAAATTTATATTTACAATGTCCAAGTCTCTTAAGTTCCAGTTGCTTCACCTCTACTGAAAACTTTCCTTTACCTCCTCAGCTCACTGGGAACATAGTGCTCAGTTTGGACTCCAACTTGCTGTGCCATAGTCTAGGAATTGTCCCATTCAGAGAGGTGGATTTAAGAATTGGGACTCGCCTGGTTGGATACCTGTATTAGGGAATCCAACACTAAACTCCGTTGCCTATGTTGATGTATTCTCCCTAATTTTACATATATTTACAATGTGAGGGCTTCTCCTGGATGTGATAAATCAGAGCAGATTTTCTTCAGAAAAAAAAATCAGAAATAATGTGTAAAATATCATAATTTTAGCTTTCCAGAGAGAATTCACTTTTATTTCTGGCAGTGTGAGGGCTTCTCCTGGATGTGATAAATCAGAGCAGATTTTCTTCAGAAAAAAAATCAAAAATAATGTGTAAAATATCATAATTTTAGCTTTCCAGAGAGAATTCACTTTTATTTCTGGCAGATCACCTTTACCAATTGAGAATATGCCATTTTCCCATAGGCTTTCTCTTTTTCTGAAAGGTGTCTTACTTTAGGGTCAACTTTGCTCCTTGTTTGTTGATGTTCATGGATAGCAGCTGAAGTCTGACTTGTCTATCATGGACCTTTAACTTGACCAGGTCTGAACTATGGTCTTTGCCTCCAAAGCTTCATTAAGAACTTAGAAAAATTTTCTCCAGTACCCTAAATCTTGACTGCTACCTGAGTAGGGTCATATCACAAAAAATCCAGTTGAACACCGAGATTCACTCTTGGTGAAAGCTAGTGTATTTCTGTTTCACCTTGCACCTCAGCTATAGCCTTCCATAGACTCCAAGTACAAACCTAGGGTGTTTACCAGTTTCCTTCAACTTTACAAGGACCTGAGGTCTATTTCAGTATAGAACGTGAACATATCTGCTCAGTATCTCTGCCTTTCCTTTGGCTGCTTTCAAATTAGCAAATGCCTCAAGAATAAATGTAGCACACGGTGTCAGGCTCAGGCCTTATCCCAGATACTGACCACTCAAGTTTTGGTTGACTTGGTAACTCTTCAATGCCTTCAGACTGATTTTTAGTATATATTCTGTTAACCTAAGTAACAGACAGAGACAGGCCCCCTAAAAGAATAATGGGTTTAACTGGGAATGGAACACAGCAATGAGAATGCATGTGCCATAGTAAACTATGTATATGTTCAGAGAGGTAAAGGAAGACGAAAGGTTTCAAAGAAAAAAATGATGTAATATGTAATTGGCTGTAATAATTATCCTTGACTATAAGGATCAACAACAAGAGACACCAGCCCAAATTGGGATAGTTGCAGAACAGATGTCTTCTCAGATTTATTTCATGTTTAAGGGCCGATGGCTTTTGTGGAAAGTTGTGGTTTTACAGTCCTTTGTGATAATTCTTTTTACCAGGCATACATGTATGAGAACTTTCTCCTCCATGGCCTTTCCCCGGCTATATTTGTCAGGGATTTTTTAACACAAGTGACTCCATTTTGATTCTGACAACTTTCACAATTCTCTTTTGTTTTCCTAACTGTTCTCGGTAGGCCAACTGATCTGTTTCAGACTAATTTAACATAGGTAGAAGCATTTGTCAAGACCGTCTAAACACTATTTCTGAAGCCCTAAGAGTTTAAAGTGCTTTGCTTTAGCCTGAGTTAACTTCCAAGTAAGCAATGATGTTTTTTTTTTTTTAATATCCCCTTCCATGTTTCAAATGCCTTCTGAACTTGAACTAACATTTTAAAATAAATTTGAATATTCTTGACCTTGCTGATGTGCTAGTCTTATGCAGATAGAACATTAACAGTGGCAGTGCCAACACAGAATCTGGACACTGTTTTAGATTGTCAACATTGGGTATCAACAGGCCTCTTTCACCCATCTGTGATTTTTAGGATATTAGTCAAATGAACCATATATCAGAGAGACAGGCCTTTATATGAAAATCTTGCAACAATGGAAATACATCTAACTTTAGAAGATAATTATGAAGAAAGTGCATCAGAGGAAAAATAACATCAAAATTTCTGATAACGCATGCACATTATAATCTTCTGATAGAAATGGAAGAGACCCAGCAAATATCCTACATGTAGAAGTAGTATGAGGCCATGCATGAACTACAGAATTACATTGGTGATTGATTTGAATGAAATACTATTTTGATTATAATTTATTTTTATAGAAATTGTTTTTTCAGTAATTTTGCTTATTTTTCCAGAATTAAAAAAATCCACTCTGAACTAGTGTCTTTAGAGAATTTCCTTAAACTGCAAGAATAAGCATAAGCTTAATATATGAAAACACCAATTTGTGTTTTTATAGCACAACCCTAAAATGAAAAATGTATTATTTTGTATTAAAAGAAAGAGACACTGACAAACAATTTACTTTTAAGTCAGTACATGGATTTTTTAGGATGTGTATATTTAATTTAAGAGATTCATTAAAGACAAATGAATTTTAAAAACAATGTGTAGTCTGAAGTAATATTATATTGCCATGCCTATATCTATGTCTACATATAATAATCTATTTTTAAAATGTATATTTATTTTAAAATATCATGAATTGTTGCTTTGTGTTGCTTTGCCCCCCACAGATTTGTCACCCCACTTACCCTGGGTGATGGAGATGCAAAGCATTACGCAAAACCCATCTCTACTGAGCAGTGAGAGGCCCCAAAGTGGTTAATCTACCTATGGGATGCTCAACTGAGAGCCATCCCTTCCTTGGGAAATTAACACCAAATTGGGGTTCTCTTCCTGCATTTATTTTCCAGACCAGGAAGTTTCAGAAAGAGACATAGGTAGGGTTATAGTTTAACAGTATAAGCTGGTAACTTTCAGTGAAACAAGCCAGATAACATTCCAGTAAGGCAATTAACAAAAGCTTGATCTAAGCAAACATTCCTTCTTATAGCAATTTTTCAGTATCTTTACATAACAATCAGTAACTAGTCTGTCTTTGAGCCAGCAACCTGCTGTGCCACAATCCTTATCTTGCAACAGAGACTTATAGCCTGAGGGAAATTTCCAGTCCTCCGCAAGGTCAATATTTGAAACTGCAAGGCTTTGGAAAACCAGGCCCTGTGAAGTACATATGCTTTTTAGTATATTCCACAATGGATAAACAATAAGTGTTTTATTTATGTAAGAAGGATTTTTATAACAGGATTATTTAGAGATACTTGGATCAAGACAGAATAATACAGTCACCATTACAGAAATTAGTTACAAGTTTTAAAACTTTTAATTTTAGTTTTAAACAAAAAAAAATTCACCTTCTAAAGAAAAAGGGAAAATAGCTAATTTGAAGTGTTTGGTATTTTGACTTGGACTTAGGATATTTGAAACAGTCAGAAGATAAATCACATAGTCATTTTAAAAGGACAAGCAGTTTTAATGTTAAAAAAAAATTGAAATTTTTATACACCGGAGGGTAAGTTTTTTCATGGGTTTAAACTATATAAGAATAACTTCTTTATGCAAATATAAAACAATAGCTGTGATTTAAAAGACTTTGTGAAACCATCATAAATATCAACTGTGTGATAAGATAATACAAAAGGTTGCTATAAATACAGGTGGTGCTAAATATCTCTGTTCAGAGACAATGTTTCTCTGAAATAATTTTTTTTTCTAAATATTTCTCTAGATTACATTGAGTCTGCATGATATTTTATGTTCTCTGGGTATTGTTTGTCTAATTACAACGGTTGCTCATAACATATGAGGAGTCACACTTCTAACATTTAGAAAAGTTATCTGGCCATTTTCTCTGTCTCATTATGAAAGAAAGAATGTAAGGAATTGGAGATAAATCTGTGCTTGTCTTAGCTCAATATGGATAGTACTGTTAATGTCCCTTATTAATTATTAATTATTTAAGAGTGAATAATTCAGACCTCGAGGAATAAAATTGAATTACGACACTGCTGAGGCTATGTTTGGGCTTTTTAGCAGAAAAACCTGAGTCTTAGTTGGAGGGGTGGTGTTCCCCATTTTTGACATCCTGAGAGAGGGAAGATTGCAAGAAGGAAAATAAAAATGTAGACTAAGAAAAATTATGCTAAGAATGAGAAAGGAGATTATTGTATTACATATTAAACCATTCAAACAGCTCTTGTCAAAATTTATAGAACAATTTATGAGCAAAAAAGGAGGTAGTTAGATCTAAATATGTGCATAGAGAGGGAAAAAAAAGGCTATAAAATTTATTATGCAGAGGATGTCTGTGACTGTACACAGAAAGAATCTTAGGGTTTAGTGGTGTAAAGAAGAAAAAAAAAAACGACACCAATTTATTCCCAAGGTTGGAACAAATATCAAGATATAATTCAGTAGTGAGAATGTTGGAGGAAAATATGTAAGCTAACTACTAAATTTGATTGGTAATGGAGTTTGATGTGTCGTACCCTCCAAAACTCATGTGGAAATTTGATCTCCAACGTGGTAGTGTCGGAAACTGATTGAGTCATGGGGGCAGATCCCTCATGAATGGATTAATGCTCTCCCTGGGAGAGGGGGGATTAATGAGTGAGTTCTCACTCTATTAGTTCCTTCGAGAGCTCGTTGCTTAAAAAGACCCTGGCACCTTCTCTCACTCTCTTGCTTCCTCTCACCAGGTCATCTGCTTGTACCCACCAGCTGCCTGCCACTTTCTGCCATGAGTAGAAGCAGCCTGAGGCCCGTGCCAGATGCAACTGTCCCAGAATCATAAGCCAAAATAAACCTCTTTTCCTTATAAATTACACAGTCTCAGGTAGTTCTGTTATAGCAGCACAAAATGGACTAATACAATTGGAGAATGTAATTTTAGATGCACTATTAATTGGATTAATAATACAGAAGTTTTTATTTGAACAGACTTATTCACTTAGTCACACATCTATGTTACACTAAGGTCAGATGATAAACCTCTTTTCCTTATAAATTACACAGTCTCAGGTAGTTCTGTTATAGCAACACAAAATGGACTAATACAATTGGAGAATGTAATTTTAGATGCACTATTAATTGGATTAATAATACAGCAGTTTTTATTTGAACAGACTTATTCACTTAGTCACACATCTATGTTACACTAAGGTCAGATGCATCAGAATGCAATCCTATAATGAGGGGCAGATACTAAAGAAAGTGAACGCCACAAGTATTTTGCTTTGGAGACTGTATTAATTGTAGTGGAAGATAGAAGATCAAATTGTTCTAAAAATACCCCAAATACAACCAAAAGAACAAAGTGGTAATACCCTACCCTGAGCAAAAACACATGGAGGGAAGAGGGAAAACTAGGTGTCTCCCTGCTGGGGGTGGGGGGATGTATTAAGTGAAGTGTTTAGGCAATATCTTAATGATTACTCATTCCCAGGTAAATAGCATACAGTGGGTATTGGGGCTCTGTTGACATCTGAATTTTAGCAAGTTACCACTGTATTCGACTGTTGGGCTTGTGTTTTCCTTTGTTGACTGTTGGGTAATTTGCCATGAATTCATAATTCAACTTCAAGTGAATAAATTACTGGAAAAGGAAGCATCCATACAGAGGATGGATGTTTCCAAGTTTCTTGTTTCTATTTATTATCTAAAAACCTGGTAGTGAAAGTAGAATTGGAGATAAGCATCAACAAAATAACTTCTATCAAACTAAAAAATGTAGAACCACAGTCTTCCAAGAATCTAGCAGGACCATGAGAGACTGTCAAAATTAACTCAGTCACAGACCACCTTCCTATTTAATTCAGCCATGAATGAAAGGCATAAATTTCCAAGTCACCGTCTGTTAGCTGTGTCTGCTACCATGCTTTAGATATTGCCCTCTGGAATTCAAGGTCTACAATGTGTAAGATCTTATATGTCTGCAGACACCTCTCCTGTTGCTCCTTTCTTCTTTGCTAACTGAAAACTCCTATCTTCTTTGCTAACTGAAAAGAACGTCTGTGAATAGGCTTTATTTTTCTTGAAGTCTCTTAGATAGGGATAATATCTTATTTCCTTCCATACCCATTTACTATGGGAATTGTAGAAAATGCAGTGTTTTTGTTGTTGCTGTTGTTGTTGTTCCACATTATAACTCTAGAAATTTTCTTTTCCCTCATGCCTTTTCCATCAAAAAATGACCAGTTCGTTTGAAACACAAGCCTTCAAACAGTAGCACTTCATTGATTTTCCCACATTCGTTTAATATTTTATTACTTGTCTTAATATCTCTAATAGATAATTTCAAAACCTTAGCCATGTCACTGTTTATTCAGATTAGCCACACAACACTTTAGCTCCAAAGTTCCTTGATCTCAATTTCTACGATCATTTTCCTCTACTCAATTTCAGCCGCCCAATTTCATGGCTGCACCTTGAATCAAAAGCTTTCCAATAACTGTATCTCTTCTGAAATCTTGCTTTCAAAACTTCCAGTTCTGTACACAACCATCTCTTCTACTGCATAATCCAAACTCAGCAAATGTTTAAAACGTTTGTCCCCTAACTTGGTGATCTCATTACTTCTTCTCTAAACCCCATGTCCATGCATTTCTATTTCCGTATATTCAACTTAAATTCTAAGTTCTGTTACATAATTTGATTATTTACTTATGTCCGAAACGTGTTTTTCTTCAGTTTTCCAACATATTTGCTGATATGATGACCCTCTTTCATATGGCTAGAGCAGAACATGTTATGATGATGATTAGTATTGTATAAGTATACATTTTTGATCATAAAGACCAACTGGATTCTTACTAGCATCCAATATTCTTGCTAATGTCACAAGTCAGTTTACTTCTCCAATAACATAATTTCAATAAGTTAATTGCTTTCCTTTCCCCTCAAAACAGCATGCCCTATTGATGCCTGATGCTATTGTTTTACAGGCATTATAGAAGCAATCAGTAGGTAACCTCCTAACCTCTCTTAGCACCATACTACCTGTATTTGCTTCTAATGCATTCTGTCCTGTCTGCTCTTACCTGAGATAAAATGTTTTCATTTAATCTAGGTTTAACCTCTTTGCCATCATCCTTTCTTTCCTAGTATGATGGAGAACAGAAGCATTTATCATATATTCTATGTGATTGCTTTCTTTCACAATCATCCTTTAATTTGAATAAGAACATGTAACTAGATTGTGAATTAATGTGATAGGTGTCACATTCAGGAAGAAAGCTGAAAGTCAATATGTCTTCTCCATCCTTCTCTTCCATAGAGATGTCAGGAGCCATGTAATCTAGACAGTATAGTTGCAAAATCATGTAGCATTCATCAACCTGAGTCCCTGAATTACCATTTGGAACAGAAAATCTGCCAATGCCCAAGAGTTAAAAAGAAAGAAAGAAATAAAAAAGAAAGAAAGAAAATGCATTATTGCATTAATCTACTGGAAATTTGAAAGGTGTCTGTTTTGGAGGCCAGTGTTAATTATTCTGATCAATACATATGTGCTGCAAGTATTCTTATATTTATATTTATTATGGTAGTAATTTGGTATTTTTTCTTCTACCAACAATCTCTTTCTCTCTCCTGTATCATTTTAAAGGTATACAGACATGTTGCTTGTAAAATAAAATAAAATAATAAACTGAGGTGGCAGTGTGGTATTTTTTAGGTACAATGTGTAGGTAATCATATGCAGCACAATCAACAACAGAAGGGGTGAAGACGTGAGTATGGAAAAATTGTGTAAGACTTTATTGGCCACATTTTTGCTAATAATTATGCTAGAATTTGAATTTACCATCTTGTACTTTATATCCCTTTAGTTGAGGTTCAGCAATTTGATCAACAGAATTATACTTACCTTAATTCAAAAATTTTCCAGATACAATTTGTAATTCTGATAAAATATTAAAAGCTTTATGCATTTTGAGATACTATTGGTTTTGTTTCTTTTGAGTTTTTATAGTTCTGCATTGAAAGAAAATGCAAGTAATATTATATTGCTGAAAAAAAGTAAAAAATAAATAAACTTTTTGATCTACTTTCCTGATATATAATTTAATTTGAATTATTTATTATTTTGGATTCATTTTTAATAATCCTCGGTTATTAATAGTTTTTATGTGCTTTAAAATCCTAAGATAGGTGAAATATTTAACTTGTTACAATAATTTAGTATGTAGCAAATTAATTGCCATAATAAATAACTTTTTCTTAAGTAGTTAAGGGAATTATAAAGCACTGGTAGTAGCCATAGATCTGAAATAACATGAAGCATCTTTTATGTTGTGTGACATTTCTAAATATATGTAATTAATAAACATAAATGAGAATCTTAAGATGTTATTGATTGTGATAAAAATCAATAAATATATGATAAAAAGTTTATATGTCATATAAGCACAAATTTTTTGCTTTTGATGTCAAGTAATCACAAATTCTTTATAATCCTAACCCTAACCCTAACCCTAATAATTATAATAAAATCTCAGTAGTGTAGTTTAGCATCAAGACAGTTTTAATTCCTCTTTCCTTTGTGAGTTTTATATCTTGGAGAAATTGTCATGAAGAATTTTTAAATGGCACGATCTTCTATTAAATTCAAATACTTAATACATAAACTTTACAATCATTAATTAATAGGTACTACAGAGTAGATGATAAACAGGATTGTTATTAGTTTACAGGAAAAGAAACGTTATCAATCCATAAACAAAAAATAGGTTAGTGACACCTTAATATTCTAGACACTGCTTTTTATCTTTTTTTTCTTTTCAACTTCATGGAAACAAAAGGAGGTTTATGCATAATCAGAAAAAATTTTACAATAAATAAGGACTAGGTAATAATTAATTAGTGTGATAATAATATTGAATTAAAGACATATCTTTACAGATGGATATGCTTTTGATGAGCCTCTCCTTCAGTCTTTCCTTATGGGACCGTGCCCTTTTTCTAAGCGAAACAACAGACGGCCTAAATGGATAAAAGGTGGCGTCCAAGGGAAGTTAAGGGGGAGGGCTAAGCATAGAGAGACAAGGGACATGCACATGTGACCTTTTCAAGGATTGGCCTAAGCTTGGAAATCCCCGCCTGCTAAGCATACAAATATGATCTTTTGTGTTACAATAAACAGAACTGCTTGACAGAACCCTCGCTGCGTGTGTATGTGTTTGTTCCCTACCTGGGAGAGCAGCAGCATGGAATCTCTTGGAATCTCTTTTCGCCCCATCCTGGGGGGGGGGGGGGGGGGGGGGGGAAGAAAAGGGCAATCCCTTTGGCTCCAACCCTCTAGGGAAAGGAAAAACCTGTTGGGGTCCCGTGAGGCTGCCAGAGACACCCAACATTTCCTGTTCATCAATCATCATATCCACGAGTTCCTTGATATGCTTCTTTACAACCTCCCTCGGTTCTTTGTAACCGCTGGTCTTCTGGAATCCCAATTAATTCCCATATTTCTCAAAGATGACTTATGGCTTTCTGGAGACATACTATGGACTCCTCCACCAGCACCTCACTTCTCCTCATGGGGGACCCTCCAAGCAGTCGGCGCCGAAGCCCCGCGACCTACTCCATGCAGGCCCAAGTACAGGAATCACCCGGGAGCACCGGCGATCTCGCTCCTGGCTGCCGCACCCTGTCAAAAAAGAGCTGAACACCCTGTGCAGCGAGTTACATGTTAAGCCTATTCAGGGAGAAGGAGAGACAACTATCTTGCAACTATAAAAAGATTTGCGCACTCAGGTGGAATTGATGAGACAACAGAAGAAGGAGAGAAAACAAGAACTGAAGCTACTTCAAGAACAAGATCAAGAAGTGTGTGAAATTCTTTGCATGCCCCACTATGACACTGACAGCGCTTCAGTTCCCAGCTTAGAAGAGCTGAATCAGTTCAGACAACACGTGGCAACTTTGGGCGAAACAAAGGCATCTAGGCGTGAGGAGTTTGTCAACATAAAGAGACAGATCATACTGTGTATGGAAGAATTAAATCACGCCCCAGACACAAGCTTTGAAAAAGATGTGGTGTGTGAAGATAAAGATGCCTTTTGTTTATCTTTGGAGAATATTGCAACACTACAAAAGTTGCTATGGCAGCTGGAAATGCAAAAATCACAAAATGAAACAGTGTGTGAGGGGCTGCGTGCTCAAACTCGAGAGCTGTGGGACAAGTTGCAAATACCTGCAGAAGAGAGAGAAGCTGTGGGCACGGTTATGACTGTGTCAAAGGCCAAGGTCAAAACGAAATTAGAAGTGGATTGGTTGGAAGAACTGAAAATGCAAAATATGAATGAAGTGATTGAAGCAATTCGAATCGAGCTGACTCAGTACTGGAACCAGTGTTTTTACAGCCAGGAGCAGAGACACGCATTTGCTCCTTACTATTCTGAGGACGATACAGAAGATCTGCTCCAGCTCCATGATGCAGAGATTGTGCAGTTAAGAAAACACTATGAAGTTCACAAAGAACTCTTTGAAAGTGTCCAGAAGTGGGAAGATAGCTGGAAGCCTTTCTTATAGTTTGAGAGAAAAGCTTCGGATCCAAGTCAATTTTCAAACCTGGGAGGGAATCTTCTAAAAGAAGAAAAGCAACGAGCCAAGCTCCAGAAAATACTCCCTAAGCTGGAAGAGGAGTTGAAGGCACGGATTGAAATGTGGGAAGAGGAACATTCAAAGGCATTTGTGGTGAATGGGCAGAAATTCATGGAGTATGTGACAGAACAATGGGAGATGCTTCGATTGGAGAAAGAGAGAGCCAAGCAGGAAAGACAACACAAGAACAAGAAGCAGACAGAGACAGAGACGCTCTATGGCAGTGCTCCCAGAACACCCAACAAGCGGCGAGGACTGGCACCCACCACGCCGGGCAAAGTGCACAAGCTGAACACTACCACCATATCCAATGCGACAGCCAATAGTAGCATTTGGCCTGTCTTCGGTGGGACAATCTACCGCTCCCCTGTGTCTCGACCCCCTCCTTCTGGCGGCAAGCCAGTTATTACTTACACTTACTTGTTCAGGGAAAAAAAAAAAAAGTGCCCCGTTCTGGTAGGTATGGAGCCAACAAGCAGAACCTGGAGCTCAATGGCAGCTTCCTGAGCGGTGGGTACCCCGACTTGGCCCCCCTTCAGCGCAACTTCAGCATTAATTCTGTTGCCAGCACCTATTCTGAATTTGCGAAGGATCCATCCTTCTCTGACAGCTCCACTATTGGGCTTCAGCAAGAACTTTCAAAGGCTTTCAAATCTGATGCTACTTCCCAAATCCTCAATTCAATCAACATCCAGTCCTGAGAAGCTGTGATCAGTCAACCATCTGTGGCTTCCCATGCCTAGACTGGAACCTAATTATATGGGGTGGCTTTAGTTTTTCTTCAGTTTAGGTGTGCTTGAAACCCTGGACAGGTTCTGTTACCAAGCGCCTAACTTAAAGACAAGAATGAGTGTGACATATCAAAGTTCATCACAGGTTTAGTGGGTCCTTGCAGACCGGGTTTTATTTTGACTCAAGAAATACATTAAAACTTAGATTATAGTAGTAAGTGCAAATTTTATTATATGGGGTGTAATTTCTTTCTCAACCCCTTAATCCAGCTTGTTGAAGCATGATCAAGGGCTTGTTTTATTTCACCATGATGTGGGAAAACAATTGACCATGCCCATCCTTAGGGTATGGGACGTGAAGTAATTTTGGCTTGTATATGTGTAATTAGCAATTAACATCAGTTTTGTTTAGGGATGTTCAATTAGTGCTGTAGCTATGATAGATTTGCTCTCAACTAAAGACCTGTCCCTACCACACAGGACAGCCCTCCTAATGAGGATGTCTTTGTGGGTTAGAGGTTGAGATGGTCTGATCTATTGCCAAAGAGGTGACAGGGAGGCTGGGAGCTCCTTTGTTAAATTGTGTACAGTTCTGTTATATAGTGCAATGCTCTTTGTGGGAATATGTGTGGATAAACACATATGCTTGTCTGAAGTCTATTTCTTCAGTTTTTCCCTGGGTCCATCCCCCCAATGCCCACTATGTCTGAGTTCTTCTACCCCCTGCAATTGCCAGCCAAGTTGAAAGGCTGTTGGATGGGTTGGGCCATTTCTGTCGTGGAGATCTGGAACTTTACACATCACTACTGGGAAGTTGTTCCTGCTATAACATCCACGATGAAGGTCCTTCTTTACCTACCCTATCGATCACTACTGCCCTTCCCAAAGCACTACTATTTATTCTTACTTTGTTTGCCTGCACCAGTCCTCCTGTCAACACATAAAATGGTTCTCAAAAACTTACCAGTGCAGGCTTGGTCTGTAAGTGTCAGCCATGCTGTTTAGTCCTACATATGCATGTCCTGTTTTTAAAATATAAATATATCCTTAAAAATAAATTAAAATTAAAATGTGTATATTTACATTTTAAAAAGGTGTATTGTGGTGTCTGTTTTCATTTGCTCTCTAATCAATTTTTTGGTTGATTTGATCTGTAGAAAACAGAAAAGACTAAAAGGACATGCAAAAAAATTTTAATTGATCAAGGGTTTGGATCCCAGTACAGGGCAGCCGCCAAAAAACATTTTCAATCAGGAGTGTGATTTTTATAATCTTTTGTGCATTTCTAAATTAAGAATATCTCTTATTCTCAGAAAAAATGTATCACTTGGTTAGAGCTAGCTGCCAAAAAAAGAAAGTGTTCTGAGAGAAATAAAAAGTCTACCTCCTGATGTAGAGAGAATCTGAGGTAACATTGGGAAACTTCTTGTTTTGCTGTCATTTGTAACATGAATAGGAATAGCTTTCATAAGGTGAGGATGCCTAACTTTTTAACAGCTTTATTGAGGTGTAATTGATATAAAATAAACTGCACTTATTTTAAATGCTCACTTTGATAAATTCTGCATATTGTACACTTGTGAAACCATGAGCACAATCAAGTTACTGAACATATCCATCACCCCCAAGTTTCCTCCTGCCACTTTCTATTTCCCCGTCCCATCCTCACCCCCAAAAGCAACCACTGATCCACTTTCTATCACTATAGATTCATTTGCATTTTCTGTAGTTTTTTATAAGTAGAATTATAGCATATATACTTGTTTGGTCTGGCTCTTTCACTGTTTCGAGATTTATCCATATTGTTGCTTGGATCCACAGTTCATTCCCTTTTATTGATGAATAGTTTTCCAAGGTATGTTTATTCACATTAGGGTTTTTTCTAGTTTTTGGCTATTAAAAATAAAGCTGCTATAAACATTCATAAAAAAAGACATATCTTTACAGATCTTATCTCCGAATATACTCCAAATCAATAAGGAGTGGGTAGTCATAGAATCAGAGAATTGAATGATGGTTACCAGGGGTGGGGAGGTTGGGTGAGGAGATGTTACTCTTGGATTTATTCTTACTATAAGAATTTTCACTTAGCACTATCTGGTGAAAATATGAAAAGCATACATTATACCTGAGACTAAAATTTATCTTTTTTATGATGTGTAACACTGTTTGTTTGTTTTTTTTTAGTTAAAGCAACATTTAAGAGAAGCTGACCTTCAAGCAAATGCCATGTCTGAATACAAATTGGATTAGTCACTAATAAACCATTTTTTATAAAACTGATGTAATGCCTATTTAAAAAATAATTCATAAATTCAGAGTAACCATTTAATAACTAGATTTCCAAAATATCTCCCATTATGGGAATATTCCAAACATTTTAACAGCATGCTAATGATACTTCCACTTAACTTTAGATACATATATGCAGAAGGAAAAAATTATCATCATAGAAGATAATTAAAAATACTAAGTAAAATCAAGACAATTCTTAAACTGTATTTTAAATTTTTCTCGTTAATCAGTTGTTTTTCAAATGCAAATTAGCCAAGAAACTTTTAATTGACTACTGTGTTCAAGACTCAACATTACCTGGGTGCATTACTTTGGGGGAACCTGAAAGCAGAGCCTGGGGAAAGATCTGATGCAGGTAGTTGATTTAGAGGTGATCACAGGAAGCAGGAGTGTAGTCTGGTGAGAATGAGACAGGACAGGATTAAAAGCCACAAGGGTGCCCTATGAAGTTCACTGTTGTAGGTTGTGGGGGTTGTGGTGTTATTTCCTCCAGGATCTGAGAATATTAAAGGTGAAATCCAGAAGTCTCCTCCTGAAATATTGGTGGCTGGAATATTTATCCACTGGCTCCTGAGCCTTATTATTTGAGACCTGCCATTTGAGATGCTACCTTCTCCAGGGGTTATGTGTAGTGTGCTTTGAGCATGCAGTGGGTATCAGTAGGTATCAGAAAATGCCCCAGAGCAAATCTAGAAGACGAGCAACAAGTACTTTGTCAGGTCCACCCATAGCCAACCCGAACAGCCCTTAGCCTCGTTATCAGTCTCTCCCTTGGTGGGCGAGCAAATTGCCTGGATTCCTCTTTCCCTCTGGCCCGTTGGAAGGAGACGGGGGAAGAGAGCCATGGAGAGAGGTGAGCACAGCCACTGGCCCCAACCAGCCCAGTTAAAGGACACTCAGACGAAGCGGGGGTTCTGTCGAGCAGTTCCATTTATTATCACACAAGCACTTGCTTTTAAAGGCAAATGGGGAAGGGAGGTTTTTACATCCTCCAATCAGCTTAAAGGTTAGGAGAGCATGCATCCTGTCTCAATGCCTAGCTATTGCAATCACGCAGTGTTCATGAGCGGAGAAGCATGTATTTGGCCAATAAGGGCTCAGGCAAGGTTCCCGCAGACACTCCCACCCTACTTCCTCCTACTTCCTCCTGGCACCATCTTAGGCTGCCATGTTAATACGCCCTTGTGGGCCCATAATGGTGCCACTTGTAATGTCACTTAAGGTGGCATTAGTTTTTAAGGCCCTACAGCACTTGTGGGGGTGGATACCAGCAATGCAAAATGAGTCTGAAGTCACATAAAACTTTTTAGCAGCTCTAGCTGAAAGCAGTTGTGGACTAAGGAGATGCAATGTAGACGTCAGAAACATCTGCCATGCCTGGAAATGTAAAAATGAGTAAAGCTAGGACACTGCAGGAATCAATTAGAAGTCTAGAAGAAGATGCTGGCTTTTAAATAAAGAATTACAAAAAAGGTATAGTATGTAAATTACAGTTAAGTAATAAATGAAACAAAGGCTTCATGTGTTAAATGACAGTATTTTCTTGGTAAAGAGTTACTGGTTCCTGGTTGCCAGGTATATTAGCTTCCTATTGCTGCTGAAACAAATTGCCATAAATTTAGTAGCTTAAAATCAGTTATACTAAGCTAAATTCAGTGTGTTCACAGTACTGGTTCCTTCTAGAATCTAAGGGAGAATCTTCCTTGCCTTCTCTAGCTTCTGGATCTCCCTGCATTCCTTGTCTCACGCAAACACCCCATTCCCCATCCTTAAAGCAAGCCAGTGTAGCATTTTCTTTCCTTTCTAATGTCTGCTTTCATTCTTAGAACTTCTTTCCTTCTGATCCTAATTCTACTAATATTTGGTCCCACCTGGATAACTTGATACTAGCTTCATCTCAACATTATTAATTTAATCACATCTGAAAAGTGCACTTTTCTCCACTAGTTCCTGGAGTTAGGATGTGGATATCGTTGGGAGACAATTGTTCAACCTACAACACTAGATAAATTTTGAAGCAACAAAATAATTTGAGGACTTTAAAATCTAGCTACTCTTAGATACTCTGGTGTTTTGTAAAATTTACATGTAGTTATACCGATTCTTCAATAGTTTCAAAGTTTTTATTAAAGGCAAACTTCCCATGAGTTACAAACATCACAAAAATGCAGATGAAGGGCAAAATACGGATGGATTACTCCAGATCTGTTTAATGATTCTTTCTGGGCAAAATAGTTTGTTTCTGCCCTTCAAATCTAAGTTTGGGCTTGAAGAGTTAAGCTGAACATTCTTTAACAAACTCACCAAAAAATTCACTCCTGTTGTGTTGTTATTGTGAAACTAGGGTCACCTCTATATTCCCCCACCCACTTAGGGTAATGTGTCCCATGTTTATTTTAATGAGGGTTAATTTCATTTATTTACTAGTGTTTGTTTTTTTTCCCCCTCTCTTGGAGTAAGGGGAAAATGATTGTTGGCAAATGTCCATAAACTGAACATTTTGGAAAAGCTATTTCTTTAAGTTGGGGTAAAGCAGCCCTAGATGACAGAAATGTACTTTATTTCTACATCTGATTATGATAGTAAATGTTAGGAAAGAGTATTTTCTAATTCTACTTTTATAAAAAGCCAATAGTATACAGTGGATTTCATTATCTTGAGTAAAGGGTGTATTGTGTAGCAGAGTTTCAATGACTCAAAGCTGAGATATCTTTTAGTGATTTATAAATCTGATTATTAGGATGTTCTACATAAGGAGTCAGCCATTTCATCAGAGAGTTCTTACTTATGCAATTCTCTATGTTGAATCAAACCTGTTTGTGGAAATAAAAATTTAGGAAAGCTTTCCAAATTTCAGAAACATAACACTAAATCTTCACTGGCAACCTACTCAGCAGATTTAAAGGTTGCAATTAGAATTTGCTAAATAAAAGTATTTGTATTCTGTCCTTCACTGGACATGACATATCACACACACACACACACACACACACACACACACACACACACACACACTTATATACTCAAACACAAACATGCAAATAGAATTATTCTTCTAATGGTTGAAAGATACTTTATCATTAAATATTATCCAGAAAATTCCCATAAAATTATTACTAATATTAACATGTACAACTATTGATGAAAAAGGAAAAGCCATGCTCACTATAGAATCATGCAAATAAAAAATAATTGCAAGACTTTAATAAAAAATGTACTTTAGAAACCTCAAAAATAAACTTTAAAAAAGATGATTACTCATGCATTTAATATTTTACTATTAATACAGAAATGTACATACATTATGAGTATGTTATACTGATTTTTTTTCACAAACTAAACACTCCACCCAGATCATGAGGCAAAGCATTACAAGAACCACAGAATTCCCTTAGTGCTTTTTTTTAGTAACTGCCTTCAAAGGATAACCACTTACTAATTTCTAACAGCATGAATTATTTCCCACTTTTTGTCTTTTATTTAAGTGCAATCTTGTAATAGTCACTCTTGTGATTGGCTTCATAAAGCTTTGATTATGCCTGATGATTTAGGAGATCCTGTCTTTCATCTCTATTAAATAAGTTAGTATCTAACCCAAAGGATCTTAATTTTGTGATATAGAAGACAAACGTGTAATAAAAAGAAAGGTCTCTTTATAATATTAAACAGAAAAATCTTAAAGTAATCAAATAATACACAATTTTATACAGTTAAATTTATTTTCAAGATATAACTAAAATTATACAGAAAGTTGGGCATAAATGGATTACAAAGTCAAAATCTCTGCAAATAACATTTTGTGATTAAGTGTGCACATTGCATTCAAAACAGCAGGGCATTTAGAGAAATATTTGTTTTAGTTTTAAGAATTTTAAAATACTGTTTGTTTTTCCATATGAATATTAAGATTGTTTTGTTCTATTTCTGTAAGAAATGTCACAGGTATTTTGATGGGTATTTCATGGAATGTGTAGATTGCTCTGGGTAGCATGAGCCTTTTCATGATATTAATTCTCCAAATCCAAGAGCATGGAATGTCTTTCCATCTTTTTGAGTCCTCCTTAATCTCTTTTAAAAGTGGCCTCTAGTTCTTGTTGTAGAGATCTTTCAACTCATTGGATAAATCAATTCATAGGTATTTATTTTTTGGTGGCTATTGTAAATGGACTAGCTTTATTTCTTTTTCTTCTTGTTCATTATTGGAGTATAAAAATGCTACCAATTTTTGCATGTTGAGTTTGTATCCTGAAACTTTACTGAAATTGTTTATCAACTCTGAAGGGTTTTTTGTGTAGAGTCTTTAGGCTTTTCTGTATATAGCATCATGTCATCTGCAAACAGAGATAATTTGATTATGTCTTTTCAAACCTTATGTCCTTTATTTCTTTCTCTTGCCTAATTGCTCTGGCTAGTACATCTAATAATATGTCAAATAGGAGTGGTGAGAGTGGGCATCCTTGCCTTGTTCCTATTCTTAATGATATCAGGATGATATTGGAAGTGGGTTTGTCATACATGGATTTTATCATGTTGAGATACTTTCCTTCTATACCTAATTTGCTGTGTCTTTATCACTAAGGGCTGTTGAATTTTGTCAAATGCTTACTCTGCATCTATTGAGATAATCATATGATTTTTGTCCTTGATTTTGTTGATGTGGTGTATCAAATTTAATGATTTGTGTATGTTGAACCATCCTTGCCTCACTGGATGAATCCTACATGATCATAGTGTACAATTTTTTTGATGTGTTGCTCTATTCTATTTGCTAATATTTTATTGAGGATTATTCTGTGTATGTTTATCAAATATATTGGCCTACAAAAGACCCTGAATAGCCAAAACAATCGTTAGAAATAAACAAATAAATAAATAAATAAATAAAGCCAGAAGTATAACACTACCTTACTTAAAACTATACTACTTAGAGCTCTAGTAACCAAAGAGCATGATAGTGGCATACAAGCAGATGATTGAACTAATGGAACAGAATGGAAAACCCAGAAATAAAACCACAAAGTTAAAGACTGCCTCTTTGATAAATCATTCTGGGAAAACTGGACATCCATACATAGAAGAATGAAACTAGATCTGTACCTCTCACCGTATAGCAAAATCAACTCAAAATGGATTAATGACTTAAATATAAGACCAACAACTTTAAAACTCTTAAAAGAATACATAGGGGACATACTTCAGAATGTAGGACTAGGCAAAAGACTGTATGAATAAGACCCCCAATTATAGGCAACAAAAGAAAAAATAAACAAATGGGATTATATCAAACTAAAAAGCTTCTGCACAGCAAAAGAAACAGTTAACTGAGTGAAAAGACAACCTACAAAATGGGAGAAAATATTTGCAAATTAAGCATCCAATAAAGGATTAATATTCAAAATATACAAGGAACTCAAACAACTTAACAATTAAAAAGACAAATAACCTGATTTAAAAATGGGCATTGGAGCTGATTAGTCATATCTCAAAGGAAGATATACAAGTGGCCAAAAGACATATTAAAAACCACTCAATATCACTCAGCATCAGGGAAATAAAAATCAAAACAACTGTGAGATGCCAGTTCATCCCGGTTAGACTAGCTATTATCAAAAAGACAGAGACTGACAAATATCGGAGAGGATGCAGAGAAAGGTGAATCCTACTTAACTATTGGTGGGACTGTAAATTGGGCAGCCTTTATGGAAAATGGTGTGGAGGTTTTTTTCAAACAAATACTGATAGAACTGCCATATGATCAATCAATTCCACTGCTGAGTATATACCCAAAGGAATGGAAATCATCATGTTGATGGGATAACTGTACTCCCAGGTTTATTGCAGCTCTATTTAAAATAGCCAAGAGTTGAAACCAACTTAAATGTCCACTGAAGAATGACTGGATAAGGAAAATGTAATATATATACACAATGTAATACTACCCTGCCATAAACATATGAAATAGTGTCATTCACAGCAGTATGGATGAACTTAGAGATAAATTTTTTTAAGTGAAATAAGGCAGGCACAGAAAGAGAAATACCATATGTCTTCACTCATAAGTGGAAGCTAAAAAATAAACAAATTAAAAAAAAAAAAAAAAGAAAAAGGAGAGAACAGAACTGAACTTACCAGAGGTGTGAAAGGGGGAAGGGGAGGGGGGGCGCTCAAGGAGAAGTTGATATAGGGCCACAAATAAAGATTACTTTGTGTAAGGTTGAATATACTAATTATCCTTATTTGAGCATCACATATTGCACACAGGTATTGATATCCAACACTGTACCCCACAAATATGTACAACCAACCAAATACATTACAATGGGAAAAAAATATGATCACACACACACTAAAATCTTATCTTTAAATCTTGTCCACAAAAGATGCATCAGACAAACACCAGTCTGCAGTCTGGGAATCCCAAACACATTTTTTAAGTAGTACCCATCATAATTTCAAATAATATTTTTCAATATCAAATAAGCCAATATTGAAGAAATTGTTGGCATATCTTAATTAAGGAATATTTTTACAGAATAATGACTAATGAACAAGGATTCTCTCTTTCAAAATGTCGTGTCAATATTGATACATAAAAGTTTTCTGTACTTAAGTCATGTATTATGCGTTATGCAAAAGAGTGTGTCTAAACTCTTTTCATACCAGAATGAACACAAAGTATGTATACATGCAGAAAGCTCTGTGTAAATAGAAAAAAATATCCAGAGCTCTGACTACCTTCAGCATCACTTGAACACTCTGAGAGCAAATGAGATAGATCATTAGTTAAGGTGTACCGGACATTAACTGGGGGCACACTAGGGTGCTCTTGTATATCTATTGGAACACTCTTTGCTAATGCCTTACTACTTAATGTAGTCTGAAGCATGGTCAGCTTAGAAATCACATGATTATTTGTTAGAAACTGGGAAACATAGTCCAAGTTGCATTTAAACAAGCTTTTGGTTGATCTATCTGCATATTATAGTTTTAGATGTATTGCTCTAAAGAAAGCAAAAACATTGATTCTAAGTTTTAGTATGAAATGGGAGAACTAGGACACATGCAAAAGATTGTATTACCTTTTAATTCTACATTTCCATGAACTTTTTGAAGTACATTAGTATATTTCTTGATAGAATGGAATACTTATAATAAGAGTGTGTAGATATTTTATTTGCATTTCTATACAAATATTTTAAAAATAAAATAGAAGAATATGTTTATTCGAACTTACCATATTTTAACAAACGGCTTACAACAAATTGTGGGCACCTTTTCCTTTATTCCAAGTTATCTGTGAACTAGTCAAAACCAAGCTTATTAATTTTTTCATTGGGTAAGTAATTTATCTATGTTCCTGCTCAAAAAAAAAAAAGTGAGATTAGTTTTAAAAGTCATATTGGGTATTCTGTAACCTTTTGTGGTTGTAGAAAAAGATATTTTCTCATTATTATCATCATTATTTTTGTATCTATCTCTTTCCAATTCACTGTCATGTTTAACAATTTACCAAAGACAAAGAGAAAACGCTATTATCATTTGTCTTTGGAGAGATTCATACGTACTAGTTATAAAAAAGGAAATGTGCATATAATGTAAGCAAAGCAAGTTTGCCCATTTCATAAAAGTACATATTCCAGGTGTATTTGCCAATATACCCTGGGGCACTGTTAACATAACTATATTTTGTCTCCTGGAAGTTTTGCTTCCCGCTGCTTCCAATGAATCAGAAATTACTGATGCTACCTGCTGATTATCAGATTTCTATATTAAGATTCTATTCTGCTGCTCCATGGAATTACTTAAATATTTCCTTGAACTTTTTAGCCAACCATTTTTTAAAAATATAATTTCAGGCATCTTTATAAGGCTATATGCCACATTTTAATTTCTAACGAGTTTGCAAATATAGTGTTTTCTATAAAAAGAGTCATTTTTATGGTATACCAATCCAGTGCCATTATTTATAGAAAAATATTGTTAACATTTATCCTAAGTTACTTATGGTTGTCCAAAATGTATGTTTTTGTTTTCTTGACTACTAACATTATTATTAAAATTGTATACATTTCTGTTTTCAAAGTACTTATGATAATGCACAATTTCCACAAAATATATGATTGGAAGAAAATAAAAAATGTCAAAGGTAACCTGTTTCAAATAATATATTTTATTTAATATGTCTTCAATAAAATGTATCTGACAGATTAATAGCAATTATCTCTACATATATCTGTATTAATGTGACTGTTTAAGTAGTATCGAAAATATTTCTGAGTATTATACTTATTAATTATCTCTTGAGTAAATATTTCCACATGAACTTGCTTTTGAAGGGCAATGTTATGAAAAAAAATTTTGCCTTTCCTATGAAAATAGACAGCTCTTGCTTTCTATAAAGAAAAATGGATTTTGTGTTTGTGTTGGGGGAAGGAGTTATATTTTCCTTTGGGAGCAAAGAAACACATATGCAATAGAATAAACATTTATGTCCCCCAACTTTATATGTTAAAATTCTAAAACCCAAGGTGATGGTATTAGGAGATGGTGCTTCTGGCAGGTGATAAATCATGAGGGTAAAGCTTTCATGAATGAGATTAGTGCCCTTATAAAAGAGACCTCAGAGAGTTTTTTTGTTTTGTTTTGTTTTTTTAATCCCTTCCACCACATGAAGACACAAAGAAAAGACAGCTATCTATGAACCAAAACGTGAGCCCTTACCAGACACTGAATCGGCCATTGCCTTGATCTTAGACTTCCCAGGCCCCCAGAACAGTGTGAAATGCAATTCTGTTGTTCATAAGCCACTCAGTCTATGGTATTTTGTTATAGCAACCCAAATTGACTAAGAAAACACTTTTAAAAATTACATTTTTTATTACTACTTCTTTCTTTTTCTAAATCTGATTATCTAATGTGACATCATTTTTATCACTTTATCATGCAGAATAGTATAAACCTTTTCATATAAGTTTGTACACAGATGAAAATTAGTCCACCAACCAATCAATAAATTAATGAGGTAAATCCATAAGAAGTATTTTTTATCTGACAAAGTATAAAAGCAAAACACAAATATTTCTTTTGAAAATGCTGAATGGTACCTGAGACCTTTCATTTATTTTTATAAAATTAAAGAAAACACACTCAAATTTATTTGTTTTGGAGTTTTGTCATTTTAAATAATTTTGTCTAATATAGCAGTAAACCAGATTATATTTGAGTTGTATTATATAATATCTCCAATAAAGAACGACAATAATTTCAATAAAATTTGAAATCATTATCTACTTTATGAATTATAGGTGTAGTTCAGGTTAAGAGACAGTTATATAAATGGTTTCATTGTATTATATAATATCTCCAATAAAGAACGACAATAATTTCAATAAAATTTGAAATGATTATCTACTTTATGAATTATAGGTGTAGTTCAGGTTAAGAGACAGTTATATAAATGGTTTCCTTAACCATAGAAAAGGACCTGCATATATCAAAGCAAGACTTTCAGTGTTTTTCTTATTTTGAGTGTCTATTACTTGATTCAGTGAAAATAATTTCTGACCTCTTAATTTAACCCAATCATGTTTTAGAGCTTTCTAATAGACAAATGATCTATCCTCTCAATTATTTGAACACACTATCAGGCATGAAAATAAAACATCTTCACTGAACTTTAGTAATCTTATACAGATTTATTTAATGCCAAAATTATATTTAAAATCTGTGCATGACTTTTTTTATAGGTTGATATCTAATTAACCATTTATTTATTCATGGAGAAATGTTTGATGTATATCTACTATGTGCCAGGAACTAAATACTGGGGATTTAGCGAAAAAAGGAAAAAAATACATAAGTTTACTTGCAGTAGACTAGACCTGTCTAATATTTACAATAGTTATTTGTAGTTCCCACTAGCACAGTTTCGTTCTCATATAGCTGACCATTTGAGATGTAGACTTTAAAGCATTCTCAGCTAATACAGCAAATGTCAAATCACATGTCTGGGTTTAATTGTTAGTCATGGAATCTGATAATAATATTATATAAAGCATGCTCTCTAAGGACTTTTACATAGTAAATATCACCACACCTGGGCATTGTGCTGTTAGCATTGGGTATTCACCGTGGCCTTTGTAGTAACCCTGCAGTTTGATCAGGATACATACCCTAACTCTGTCCCTTGAGCGGAATTATTTTTAGTATGCTTTCTAAGCCTTTCACTATTTGTTGGGAAAGTTCTACCTTTACATCTGGTTGAGTTTTAATTCTGAGCTCATTTCTTGCCCTCCCCCTCAATCTATTCCTAGATTCCCTATTTTCTTCCCTCATTTTCTTGACCTTGTTTATTTTGTCTGAAGAGTTTACCTGTCAGGTGTTTCACTTGGGGCCCTGGGATGGGTGAGCAGCCCGTGGCTATCGCCTGCAGATATTGTATAGTCACTCAGTGGCTAGTGCACGTTGGAATTACTGCACTCCAAGGTGGAATTGTCATCAGGGACTGGGAGGAGAGGCTGGTTTCAGAGAAGGGTGCAGGAGCAGGCACAGGCAGGAAGGCTGTGGGAGCCAGCCAGTGCATCAGTCCAGCAGCAGCAAGGGGTTGCGTTTAGGAGAGCAGATGAGAAACAACTAAATGTGGCCTCGGGTCAGGTGGTTTTGTGCAGGAAAATGACAGGAAGGGAACACTTTTCTGGCTTGTGTGTGGGATATAAACTTGATGGGAAACGTTAGAGAAGGATGGAGCCCAAAGTCCCCACTGCCTGCTCATCAAACCAATAAATACTATGTACCTGCCATGTGCCGGATCCTGTGCCAGGTGCCACAGACCTGTGGCGTGCATGACATCACCAGCCCTGCACTGTGGGCTTACGCTCCAGTGTATGGCGGCTGTGGCTGTAGCTACAATACACACCTCACAGCATCTAGTCTCCTTGATATTCTAGCTTTCAGGGACTGTGGTCAGTGTGCAAACAAATGTTCAGTGCCCTATGCGATTGCTGTGCCCTTAAAGGAATGTCCCTTTGTCCCTACAGGTCAGCTCCCTGCTCCTGTGATCACCCCCCACCCCCACTGCCTTCCGCTGCTTTTGTTAGAACTCCTGTTATACTGTGAGTTCATCCGTGGGTGCAGCTGGATGATTCAGGCTTCCCCTGTGATAAATCCACTTTGGGAGCTGACATACTGAAAGTGACACTTTGAAATGACCAGCCAGGGAGGTAACTTGTGGAGCTCTGCAGACCCAGCTCATCGTGCGGTGATGAAGTCGTTCATGTCTTCTTAAGAGTGACCTTCAGGGAAGGTAAAGGCTCCAGTATGGTCCTGACTGAGGCCAGAAGCTGGGAGAGCTTTTTGGAGAAACCTTCCTTCTGTGTGCTGTCTGTGTTCATGGCCCTAAAAACGGCTGTAGCTTATAAGTGATCCCTTTCTTTTTCTCTGGCTGGGAATCATGCATCCTTTCTGCAGAACTTGGAGGAAACTGTGAAGCCATAGGCAAGAAGTTACCGTACGTGGAAGATCAGCTCCACACAGCCATCCACAGTAGTGATGAAGATGTCATTTATATCCTTTCCATCTTGCAGAAGAAGCACCTGTGATGTTATTTTGTAAAAGAAAGTCTTTTTCACAACTTTCCCGTGCCTCAGCAGATGGAATACATACTGCTGGTATTTATAGGGCAGCACACCTCAGATCTCTGAGATTATCCGGCATGCAATGTTTTCTCTCTAGGTTTTGGTAAGCAATTCAGCATTTTTGATTATTAAACCCGTCCACTGAAAATTAGCCATGCAGTTCAGACATGCACACAATGAAGCCAGAGCAAAATGCAGTTTTCGGTGGGTGTAAAGCTGGGCCTGCGTCGCTATCGTGAAACCATCAGAACCAAAGCATTAGACTTTCTCAGTCTTCTAGGGGCTTTTTGAATGCCAAGAAACCCAAATGTACCCCACATTTCTTTATCGTACAATTCTGCCATGTAATGGCCAGTGGAGGATGGAAACTAACAGCATTTGGTTGCGTTCCTTTTCTATTTCTAACCATGCACACATGGTTGAGCTCAATCTAGTCCTTCTTGGTTCTTAATGGTAGGATTTTCTTGCATCAGACTCAGTGTCCTTGACATCACATCTGGACGCACTGACATCAAAGCCAGCTGCCAGCCAGTGAGGAGGCGTGAGCACATGTGGCTCAGTGTGCGCCCACGGGAAGCACGCCGTCCGTGTTGACTGTGGCTGCAGTTTGTTTCTGCTTGGCTCTCCTGTGGGCAGACACGCTGGTGCACAAACGGGGGAAGAAATATGCAGCACCTTCCTGCACCCCTTCGTTATTTAATCACAAATTGACACGTGTCTAGCTAAAACCATTTCCCTGTTCGTTCTTTCTGGTCACTAGCATGACTTTTATTAGATGGTTTGGGAAATGTCGCTGTTTTGGTTTTTGCTTCTCTTACCTTTTAGAATTCCAACCCTTACCATACTTTCCTGTGTGCATGGGTGTGTGTTTAAGTAGCTCTGCATGGTCAAGGATTCATCTTAACCACAAGGATTCAGATTCAAGGTTTAATGATGTTTCAATGCCATGTTTTCCTCCTCATTATTACTTTAAATCTTTGACCTTGCTTATTAGACTTAGGAGGACATTTCTCCAACTTAATCAGCAGTTATTTTCACATTGCTCAAGGTAGATTTTTAAAAGCAGACTTTCTGTTTTTCATCATTTCCTGCTTCTTACAAAGCTAGTAGTTAAAGTATTATCAGGAAATTGCCGTAAGAAGCAGCAGAACAGCATTTTTGTTTATTCTGTGTTCATGGGGTCACACAGGTCTGAGCACTTCTAAGGGGCCTGGTGTCCAGCAAGCGGGCAGATGACTGTTGCTGGCACATGAGACACCCCCTGCAGAGAGCCCCGGCATATGGGGGGCTCCCAGACCCCACCCAGCAAGGGGGTGGTTCCAGAGTGGGCGTACATCAGGCTTATGTGGGGTCAGGTAGTGTTTCTGAGCCCTGCAGTCAGGGTCTCTGTTGGTTTCTTGTTTTGAAATGTTCTAGAAGGTTAGTTTGATTCTAGGAAATTGGGTCTTCTCCTTACTAGGACTGGAGAGGCAGGGGAGGATGCTGAGAAAGGCCGAGCAGGATTTAAACAAGACGCCTGTGGTTTTTCCACAGCTGGTCCAAACCAGATCCAGTAGCAGCAGGATCAGGAACAACAGCTCCAGCCTCTGTGGGCATCAGCACGCTCCTCCGTAACACCAGGATGACAACACACCCCTCTCGGGCGTCTGTGGGGTTACATCAGGCCGTGTTCACAACATAGTCCTTCTTTGTAGCAAGTGATTAGTTTTGGGTGGAAAACTATGTTGTCCAAGTCCATTCGGCTCACAAGCTCAAACAACATCCCATTTATACGTAAGTTGGTTCAAGGTACGTTGATCCAACTATTTTGTAACAAATGCTTGAAGAATCAATCAGCAACCACGCAATGGATTATATCAAATTCATTAATTCTAATAAAACTGCTGTAAACAGACAGGGATTATTATCCTTAAGAACATTGAGAAAACTGAGGCTGAGAAATTCCTTGGCTGGCCCAAGGTCATTTTTATCGTGTGGCAGAAGCTTCCCGCCACAAGCCCGGCAGTCACGTTTGGCCCCACTGAAGGGGCAGCTGTGCCTGTAAGTAAACAGACAGGTCTGCCCTATGGAACATACAGTTACTTTAAAATTTTAAACTAGACAGCATTTTTTGGAGGGCGTGTGTTTTGAGAGTTGTGTGGATCCTTGCTAAGTGGCAACTTCCTGGGGAAAGGTTAAGGCAGGGCTGGGAAGCTCTGGTTTAGTTGCTGAAGTGAGCCCGCGCTCTCCCCCAAATAAAATCCACATCACAGTATGGATTTCAAACCAGCCTTTTCTCCGAAGCCCAGGCTTTGTTCTGTGTCACTGATTGAGAATCAATACACAGAAGATGTCTTTGCACTCATGCAAAGCAGTGCTTAGGTAGGAGTGGGACATTGTATCCTGAGAAAGACATATTCACCAGGCTCTGCCAAGGCTCTCTGCACAAACAAGTCACTGTTTCACATTAGAACTAATCTACAGATTCAAAGAGGCTGCCAGAATCCTCTAGCCAAACTCTCACTGGTTTGTAGTTCCATTTTTTTTTTTTTTTTTTTTTTTTTTTTT
>NW_007728574.1:113005-113966 GCF_000696425.1 Galeopterus variegatus
TATGTGGGATCTGAACCCTCAGGCGGGAGCGCCGCCGCGCTTCCCAAGCAGCGCACTTATCTAGTGCGCCACCGGGCTGGCCCCTGTAGTTCCATTTTTGATCAAAGATGCTCAGGGCTGAAAGGAACAGCTTGCTGTCACCAATACAGGAGCAGTGACCGGGGAGTGAGATGTTTTGATTCCATCCAGCACGCTGCCAGTGCCTCCCGTGCGTGGGGTGTAGCGTGCACACGATGAATCTAAGTCCCCACCAGAATGTGGCTAATGTGAGCCCACACTGGACATCTGTGTTTGGAAGCCTCAAGCCCTGAATGGTACGGATGTTCACTCTTCCTGTGGAAGGGACTGAACTTCTGCATAATTGTCGTTAGTGTGGCATCAACAGAGTTAGGGATCGGCAGGGGTCTGAGTTTCAAACAGGTCCTGGTGGCCTCCTGACTCAAAATCAGAGCTACGGGCAGCCTGCTGGGGGTCCGGGCTTTTACAAAGAAGACACCATCGAAGGACAGGAGAAAACGGACCACGTCTGTTCCTCATCCTGACAGGTTGACTCAGTTACATGCAGCATGACCAGACAATAGCACAAGCCGTCAGTGACGGTGGCAGTGAGTGTCTGAAAACAGTCTGCTCCATTAACTGGAAGAGCTGGAGATGAGAGATGGCTCCTGCCCTGTGTCTGTCTGAGAAGACAGGAGGGGGACTTCACAGCCGGTCAGGCTGGCTTTCCAGGAGCATTAGTCTGAGTCTGTAGTACAATTTCACAGTCGTTTTGGGTCCTAATTAGCAGTTATGTTTTGAAAAACAGTTTGCTTGTGTGAAATGGTTCCTCCATGTTCAAAACGCTTTCACTGAGGACTTTCTAGGTTAGGTGGATTTTTAAGCAGGGATTTTCTTGTTTTCTTGTTCTCCTTTAATGTCTGCAACACACTTTCAAAGGAAAAGAGGCGCACCTGGATTCATG
>NW_007728574.1:114056-114597 GCF_000696425.1 Galeopterus variegatus
TTGTTCTCCTTTAATGTCTGCAACACACTTTCAAAGGAAAAGAGGCGCACCTGGATTCATGCATTTCTGGCCTGTTTCAAAGCCCCCAGGCAGTTCCTCCTACCTCCGAGTCCCAGCAGAGATGGGGACAGGCTGATTCTATTTGCGGTTGTATTTCTGTCCATGTCCAGGAAGCCCCTGTGGGATTCCACTCTCCCTGCTTATTTGGAATGCGTGGTGCCCAATCGATTAGTTTTGGTGGTGCTGAAAGCCTAAAAATACTCTAAATACATCCAGGCTCAGGCTCAATGCCACAGTCCCTGAAGGACCTGGGTTTGGTTCAAATTTCAAATTTGTAGCTTGAACAGATGAGGTAACAGATGAGGAATTTGGGGAGACTGCTCTGCCTCCCTGGAAATGTTTTCTGCTTCTAGAGCTGAGGAGCTGGAAGAGGAGCCATGAGGATCGTGCAGCTCCACTCGTGTGTTTTGCAGAAAACTGACAGCGAAGAGGCTGTTGTCTAAAGCACGTGTGTGCGGGGCTGGTGCAGGCACAGGGGACC
>NW_007728574.1:115016-117744 GCF_000696425.1 Galeopterus variegatus
TCAGTCCTTTGACAAACATCAAGTTCAAGTATATCAGCGGGCTTTGACTACAAGCTTATTGAGTTAATGATCAGAAAACCTGATTCCTTCCCTACTTTGTTACTTAGTAGCCCTAAGACCTTGATTAGATATATCGAATGGGATAGTTTATTTTTCTGTAAGTCAGTGAGAAAATATGTGTGCGTATATTTATATTTGTATACGTGTGTGTGTGTGTGTATATATATATATTTAAGTATATGGTTCAGTATAACCTCTCCCTGAACGCCAGACTCAGTCTGTTTTCTTTTCAGCATCTCTTCTCAGCTCATACTGGCAGGTTCTCCAACTGACCATGTCAAAATCCAGTCCCACTCAACCCAAACAACACTCACGCACAGTCTCTGCCTTCTCGGTAAACTGAGGTCTGTTTCCCCAGCTCTTGCTCAGATTGTTCATGAAGCTTTTTCTGTTTTTCATGCCCGCTGCCAGCCTAGTATCATGCGCTGTTGGCTGCATCTTCAAAACACATCCGGACTCTGGCTGCCTCTTGCACCTGCACTGCCACTGCCCTGGCCAAGCCCAGGTGATGGCAATGGCCTCCTCACTGGTCCCTGTGTGCTCCTGCCCCTGCCCATAGCAGCCAGAGGGACATCACCCACCTGCTCCAAACTCGCTATGGCTTCCACTCACTTGGACATCTTAGCACCCCAGACATGCTACATACATGCCTGTGTGTGTTTATTTTCTGCTCCACTCACAGGCATGTAAACTACACAGTGGCAGTGACCTTGGTTCCCTCCTGTACTGCTGTGTGCAGAACATTTCTGAACACACCGTGGGAGCTCAGGACACGCTTGGATGTTTGAATGAGTGGAGGAAGGAATGAGCCTCCACCAGCTTTTTCATTCCCCCAATTGCTTCACAGGAAAATGCATCAAGTGCTTCTTTTGTGGACATACTGACTTAAATATGAAAGTAATGCATGCCCATAGTGCACACTGTGGAAGTATGGAAAATAAAACAGTCACTGCTGGTCTCCCTAAAACACTTTTCCACCTACAAAAGGCTTATGTCTGTAGTCTTTTTTGCAAAATTAGGATCATTTCATGCAGATTGTTCTGCAATCTGCTTTTTCTTTTGTTTCCCCATTTCACATTTTTTTCCCAGACCCTCTTCCATTTCAGTACATCCTAAATGTTTCGGAGCTCACATTTAGTAAGGAATCATACAGGTAGGGTGGTTAGAGAGTGGTATTTTGTAAATAAAAACATGATCTTAATTATTTTAATGATTACTAACCCACAGACTCACTAAATGAAGTTTCCAGGATTTCTGGTGTCCAGCCCTGCTCAGACAGAACCTAAGATGTTTATTACATCTGCTGTATTAGGAAATAAACCTTAAATCTCATGGTGCCTCACAAAAGGCACTATCCTCTCACAAGAAAACATTTTTTTTTAACCCTAACCCTGTGAAGAAGGTATGAAACTCTATTTTACAAGGTGGGACAATTAAACACTGTATAATTTGTCCAGGGTCACTGGGGAGGTGTATCCTCAAATCCTGGTTTTCCGACTGCTCAGTGTGTTAGCAGAGATTGTGGTCTGGGGGGCTGATGTGTTAACTTAGTTGGATGGCTCAGNACAGCGAAGAGGCTGTTGTCTAAAGCACGTGTGTGCGGGGCTGGTGCAGGCACAGGGGACCTGGTCTTTTGGCTTCCACCCAGGCTCTGGGGCAGGAAGGGAAGGGTTGGGACACCACAGTGTAGACACAGCTGGCCGGCTGCTGGCTCAGCACAACATGGTGTTGGCACAGAGAGTTGCCCCAGACAGCAGCACATCCTTCCAATCGGGCAAGGCTGTCCTCTCTGCCCTTAAATGACTGTGGTTCTTGCCTCTGGCTTTTTCAGCATTCTCCAGTGTGGCAGGCCATGGTGGCTACAGAGAAACAAGCGTTAAGGAGAGGAAATAATGCAGCAAATGAAAAACAGTTCCAAAAGATACACAATTGTTTCTTTCTGAACCAAACTAGGTCAGAAGAACTGAAGACCTACTTTCGACTAAGCCCTCAAAATGATCACATGGAAACTTCATTGACCATAAAACACCCAGTAGTTCTCGTAGAAAAACAAAAGACCCCATTGAAAGAATTTGAGGCTCTCTTGCAGATGGCTCCCTGAATGTCAATGCTGACGTCCCACTGTGTTCCTGGGTGGCTGTCCTGCCGTCCCACTCCTTTGCTAACTGCAAACACAGACTTTTCAACAAGTCATGCACCTGCCTGACAGGTGGTATCTGTCAAGGTGGTAATGAATGGCCTTGGGTTCCAGAGTTGCTCTAAAGATGTTGGGATGTCGATCCCTGTGCCATTATTATAATCAATGTGCTAATTTTCTTAGACACCGCAGATAGCTGGTGGCATGTCTGTCACAGGGGACCATTCCTAAGGCTTAGGAACCGTAAGACTCATTCAGCTCTTGAGACCTACTAGTGCACTTAGGTGTCATGAGCCCCTGAAATTCCAGTACTGGAGTTTTACTCCATTCAGTCCTTTGACAAACATCAAGTTCAAGTATATCAGCGGGCTTTGACTACAAGCTTATTGGGTTAATGATCAGAAAACCTGATTCCTTCCCTACTTTGTTACTTAGTAGCCCTAAGACCTTGATTAGATATATCGAATGGCATAGTTTATTTTTCTGTAAGTCAGTGAGAAAATATGTGTGCGTATATTTATATTTGTATAC
>NW_007728574.1:119580-121750 GCF_000696425.1 Galeopterus variegatus
AGTGTGTTAGCAGAGATTGTGGTCTGGGGGGCTGATGTGTTAACTTAGTTGGATGGCTCAGTCTTTAGTTATGTAATTGAGTCTTTTCTGCTCTCTCTCTCTTTTAACCTTTTCTGCAGTGCCAGAGTTTTATGAGTTTTTCAGGAAGTATCACGTTTTGGTTCGGTGTCTCTCTCTCAAACCTTTGTCATCATTTAGCACATGACGGCGAGCAGCAGGCAGTCCCAGGCTGCACATCAAAGGTGACTAAATCTTGGGCATTTGCCAGGATTCCTGAACTGCTTACGCTCTGTGCCTGCTCTATGAATGAATGCGACTAAATTGCCATTTGGTATTCAGCCCGGGACCACTTATGCTTTTGCTTGTATGAAGTCGTCTGTGTTTTCACTGGAGATTAGCAGAGGTGTCCCCCCAAAATGGAGGGAAAAAAGCCCTCTTAAAAAAGAAAAAAAGAAAAAAAGGGTGAATATTGGATTCTTTTCTCCCTCATGCCCCTCCCACCCCATCCCCATTTGCCTCAAGTTCAAGTGCATGGAGTGAACCATTGTAGTAAATACATGTAAATTACAGAGATGATGAAGTCTGGGGAAGCTTCAAGAGGATGAAAAGCTGGCAAAAGCTTCTCAGGGTGCTTCAGCATTTCTGCTTAGGAGAGGCTCGCCTGCATAATTCCCGGGATCCTCCGCAGGTCCTTGTCCAAAAAAGAAAGCAAAATCCCTCTGCCGTCCTAACCCGAGCGTGTCTGTTTCTCTTGGCGTTGCATGGGCATTGGGTGGAGGGAAAACTGTTAGCACCGTAGCCTGGCTGGTCCAGGAGCCACGGACCTCTGTCCCTTTCCCAAAGCTTTGCCTTTCCTCCATATCTGATCGAGTGACATCGGAGTGGTCTGGCCTCATGTGATGATTGAATTATATTTAAGGGGGTCCACATATTTCTGCATTCCCCCTTCGTGCCTGTTGGATAAGGTTGGATTAGTTTGCTTGTCAGACCCATCTCTCACCCCGTATCTACCTGAGAGTTGTTCTGACCACAGGTGAAAAAGGAAAGGGTGGAGGGACCTGACCGTGTGTGGACAGAAACCCCACTGCTCGAACACCCAGAAGAGAAGCCGTTTCTTAAGAGAACAGCCTAATCTCTTCCATTTTACGATTTGCTAAGTCCACTGTGATTGTTTTCTCTGTGTGAGAAACAGCTTCACAGGTTAGTTAGGAAACTAAGAACCCAACAGTTTAAGGAAAGACAAACCAACCAGCCTGGAAGAGGCAAGCTCCCTGCGCTCTGTCAAATCTGGAGTAGCCTTACCGGTGCCTGGGAGTGCATTAACGTGACAGCAGCTACGGCCTGGGGGTGGGGTCGGGGCAGGGGGGCTGAAGTCACAGTTCAATGAGAAAACTGAGGTTGAAAGGGGTTTGCACATGGGGACAAGGCTGGTTAAGGGTGAGCAGGGATCAGAGGTCATGGCTCTGAGTCTGGCCCACCGTGCTCCACTCTACCTATGGTGGCCCCAAATCGTGGGTCTCTCCAGGAGGTTCTGATTTCACCCATTCTGTCCTTTCCACGGCCAGAGCACTTGGATGTGACAGTTGCCCTGCCCCAGCTTGGGGCTTAGCAGGAATTACGGTCACACTAACCATTTATCACTGAGCATCCGAGTTGGCCATCTGTCTCGATCTGAGGGCCGAGGCTTCCTTTTCCCTTCGGAAACCTTACTTGAGATAGTTAATAACCTCAGTCCTCATAGAAATTGCAATTGTTCTTAAAAGAAGTGTAAGTTTGTATTAATATTTAATTCCTACAGTTTGGAAGAACTTGAAACTGCAATTAGATGGCAGTGCCCATCTGCTTCCAGCAGGCTCGCTCATGGAATTAGATCCCCAGAGGCCACACGGGCCACGACCACCTTCGGGCGTGTTCCTTTGCAGCGTGCCAGTCTCTCAAGAGGGAGCTCCAGATGGTGAAGGAAACTCTGCAGGCCATGATCCTGCAGCTCCAGCCAGCAAAGGAGGTGTCAGAGAGAGTGGCGCTTCCTCTGCGTGACAGCTGGTGTCCCTCCAGGAAGCACAGGCCTGAGGTGTGACGGTATGGGGGAAGGAGGTGGGCTGCCACATTGTTGATGTGGACTGGGGGCTGCGCTCCCTTCCCCCTCACCTAACTAATGTTCCTGAATCAG
>NW_007728574.1:122192-126796 GCF_000696425.1 Galeopterus variegatus
AGGCCATGATCCTGCAGCTCCAGCCAGCAAAGGAGGTGTCAGAGAGAGTGGCGCTTCCTCTCCGTGACAGCTGGTGTCCCTCCAGGAAGCACAGGCCTGAGGTGTGACGGTATGGGGGAAGGAGGTGGGCTGCCACATCGTTGATGTGGACTGGGGGCTGCGCTCCCTTCCCCCTCACCTAACTAATGTTCCTGAATCAGTTATGAAGTCACAGAGCATTGAGGTCTCCCAGCAGAAAGGTGGCCACATCCAATCTCATGAGGCTGAGATGGGGGCATCTGCAGATAGGAACATGGAGAAGGGGAATGCTTTGCTTATTTTCCTCCTAAGTGTCACCCAGAGGTTCCTGGACCGTGTCATTCATGGCAGTGACCTGCACAGGGTTTGAATATCTTCTCAGCTCAGCCTCCGTTAGAGAGAAATTGGGGCGAATTCTGCTGGAAGGATGTCTCTTTTTCCTGGACTATTTGGCTTTCTGCTGCAGCTAAAATGTTTCTTAATTTAGGAACCTATAAAAATGGAACCAAACATAAGACTCTGCCACCTTCCTGTTACTCTTTCCTACAGGTGCATGATCTAAGACAGCTCATTAGCCCCAGAGTCTGGAATCAGCAGCTTTTCACTTTACTTCTCCTGTGATTTACTGTTATCTCAGAGGAATTGATATGAAACTTCCAAAAGCTAGTTTTTAAGGCAACAGCCTGTCAATGATAAGCAGCCTGGCAGTTTTCTTTCACTGGTGACGACTGCACCTACAGCAAGGCAGTGCAGTGTTCAGCAAGATAATGTGGTACTTGGCAAGGAAGCGCGGTACTTGGCAAGGTAGCACGGTACTTGGCAAGGAAGCGCGGTACTTGGCAAGGTAGTGCGGTACTTGGCAAGGTACTGTAATACTCAGTAGGGCAGCACAGTACTGTCTAAGATACTGCAGTAGTACTCAGTAAGGTAGCACAGTACTCAGCAAGGCAGGGCAGTACTCAGTAATGTGGGTTATTCCTGGTCCCCACTGGGCTGCTCCTTTGGCCCAGCAGGGAACCCGGGGGAGGCAGCTGCGGAGCAGGCTGAGTCAATCAGGCAGCACGTCCCAAGTACACTAAGGAGGGCGGCCCCAGCAGCACTGTGCAAACACAGGACCCCTCTCAGGTCAAGTGCATTTGGTGAACACACTGTAATGTGTTTCTGCTTGGAGAGCCACAGCACACGTGCACATCTAAGTCTTTCAGGGTTGATAGTAAAGAAACCCACTTGATTTTGTCTAGCCCCAAACTTTCAAAGTTTAATGGATCATATATATATATTTCCATGTGAATCCTATTCCTACCTTATTTCCTGTTGTGCTGTGTGGCATTCTCTGGAGAAGCCCCAGTCCCACACTGATTCATGTCCCGTCTGTGTGTGTATGTGCTACAGACTTAAGCAGAACTACCTGGCACGGGGGCAAGTTTAATCGAGTGCCCGCTCTTTCTGCACTTCTGTTCTCATTTGTACATACAGGGGCAGTGATGCTCGTTTCATTCGGATCTGTGGACATGCAACCAGTTTGCCGTCTCCTGAAGCCGTGCTGCCGTCTCTGGAAGGCGTCTGGCGCTCAGCTGAGTCTCCATGTGGTGCCGTGCTCTGTCCTAGTGAAGGACGCCCCTGTTGAGCCAGCATCGGCCGGGCTCCAGCAAACAAAGGACAATATATGTGTCCTGCTGATTGTCTTTCCTCCAGTTTTATCTTGAGCATTTAAAAAAAACATGTTCTACGTATTTTAATAAGAAGTAAAATTCGTTGGGCTTGGTTTTTCAGTGATGGACCAAATTCCTGAATTATTTATAATTGTGTCTAAAATAATATGTTATAAATTAATCCCATGACACTTGGAAATCTTGAATCCTTGAATTGATTCCTGAGAAGCAAAACTCGAAAAGAGTCAGGATTGACCTTATTGCCAATGACAAACTCCTGCTTTGGCATACGTCTTTTAAAAAAGCCTCCCAGACACAAGACATCTTAACAGTCGTTAGTCAGTAGGAGTTCAAACAGCCACTGGCTCTCTCTCACCAGCCTAAATTAGGACGTGTCTTCCATCAGGAACTGTCCCTGTTCCTTCCCACTTCCTGAAATCCTGGGATTGAATTGATCCTTTCCCAAATCAAATCAGGATATGACATCGGAAACTTGTCTGCTTCTGCACTAAGGCTGGTTTCCCACCCCAGAAACACGGAAAGGTCCATCCCGGCAAAGCCCTCGCCATTGTGATGTCCTGTAATCCTCCTATCAACCTCAGAATCTATGAGTACAAAGGTTTAACGCTTAGTAAAAATTACCCAGGAAGTAATGAAATTTTTGAGTGTTGACTCTTGGGACTCTTGGTTTTATTTTCTATTTTATTTGTTTAGTTATTATTATTATTATTTTTTTCTTTATTTTTTTTTTCATTTTTTTGTGACCGGTAAGGGGATCACAACCCTTGGCNCCATTGTGATGTCCTGTAATCCTCCTATCAACCTCAGAATCTATGAGTACAAAGGTTTAACACTTAGTAAAAATTACCCAGGAAGTAATGAAATTTTTGAGTGTTGACTCCTGGGACTCTTGGTTTTATTTTCTATTTTATTTGTTTAGTTATTATTATTATTTTTTTTTTCTTTATTTTTTTTTTCATTTTTTTGTGACCGGTAAGGGGATCACAACCATTGGCTTGGTGTCACCCCCACCACGCTCAGCCAGTGAGCGCACCGGCCATCCCTATATAGGATCCGAACCCGCGGTGGGAGCGCTGCTGTGCTCCCATCGCCGCACTCTCCTGAGTGAGCCATGAGGTTGGCCCTAGTTATTATTATTTTAATATGGGATTGGATACGTTCTAGAGCAACCAAGACTGCTGTAGGTTGTGTCGGGACACTGCTTCCCGCCTCAAGGGTGGTAAAATCATGCTGGGAGAAAAAATGTATTAGTATATATATTTACATTGATGTAGGAAACCGTAGCATTGTGATAAAGCTCACAAAGCACAAAACTGGCCTGTGGCAGCATGTACGACCTAGAAAATGCAGTTCAAGTTGCGTATAGGATCTAATGGTAATAAGCTGGGGAGGGGACAGGAGTGTGGAGAGGGGACTTAGCAAGGCCTCTTTGCTCAGATTCTTCTCTGTTTCTCTTTGTATTACTTCCTTACCTTTGGGTAGAAGGCGGGACCCCTCAGGAATGAGGCTCTGTGACCTACTTTACAGGTTGGAGGTCAGCTAGGTTTCCTGGCCTGTGTAGGACAGAAATGTGCGATACCTTTCCTCACTTGTTACCAAGACAAAAGCATAACAAATTTATTGAATCAATGTTGTACATGACACGGTGGCCTTCAGATAGGAAGACCCAAAGACCCGGGGAAAACTGTCTGTTGTATGCTGCTGGGACTCTTGGTTTTAAATCTACATGATAAATCATTCAACTATTCACACACACATGCATAGAGCAGTTTAATGTATATATTATTTCTTGTTTCCCATATGATTTTTATTCCTGATGAGAAAATTTAAAAGAAATTGTTTAACAAGATTCATTCATAATCCACGATCCTCATTTTCTCAGTGTTTGTTCATACAAAAACAAAACAGCATATTTTTTATTCTTCTTTTTACGTTCGATATTATGGTATTTTCCATTTTGCTACATAATCATTATAATCATTGTTTGTATTGCTGCATACGATTCTATCAAATTGATCTACCACAACTTAGATATTCTCGTGTAGTTGGGCATTATATTTTTCCAATATTTTGTTGTTATAGATAATGCTGCAATGACACCTTCACGCATATAGATTTTCCTTTCCTTTGAATCATATCCTGAGGAGAAATTCCCAGGAATGAGAATACTAAAACAAAAGCTCAAAAAGACAGAAACAGATGAAATAAAAATTAGCATCGGGGAGAGAGTTGAAGATAATAAACAGACCAGCGTGCAGCCAGTTCTGCTGGGGGGATTCCCAGCCAGGTATTGAATGCTTGATTGATTTTGTGGTGTTCCTTCTTACCCTGAATATATCCACAATAACCACATCGGGCAAACCACAGTTGGACAATTCCTACCACTTAAAAGGAACACTGTCGACTCTGCTGCTGTGTCTTACTGATTTCTTTCAATACTGTTCTTGCTGGTTGACGCCCATGCTTTTCTGTCTCCAGATAAAAAGTGTGAGGCCGTGGAAGAATTCAGGATTTAAAGACTAGAGGCCTGGACTCAGGTTACGTTCTGCTTGCCGCTTGTGTGATTTTGAGCTGATTACCTGTCTTCTGCATCCTTAGTTTGAACATCTGCAAAATGAAGTTGATAATGCTAAGGCTTGCCTTTTAGGGCTGCGAAAAAACTCAAAGGCGTCAATACATGTAAGAGACTTAAAAAGAAATAAAGCAACGTACACAGGCAGACCTCAGAGACATTGTGGGTGCAGTTTCAGACCCCTGAAATGAAGCAAATATCACAATGAAGTGAGTCACATGAATTTCTTGGTTTCCCAATTCACTTTTATGTTATGACTACACTATACAGTAGTCTATTAAGTGCGCAATAGCATTATGTCTAAAAAAACATGTACACATGTTAATTAAAAATACTCTATT